>NC_073738.1:88757-150438 GCF_023634155.1 Falco peregrinus
CCGGCACCCCGTTACTTCGGTAACAGAACCCCACTATTAAGCCCTGGAACAGTTATTAGGGGTGTTATGGTACCTGCACCCCATTATCTCGAAACCTGAACCCCAATATTAAGTTCCGGAACACATTTTAGGAACGTTCCAGTACCTGAACCCCCCCTGTTCTGCTACCCGCACCCCAATATTAGGCTCTGAATGGCTATGAGGAGCAACACGGTACCCATACCCCAATATTGTGGCTCAGTGCACCTATAGGAACACTACGGTCCCAGCACCACGCTACCGCAGGAATTACACCCCACCACCAGGGCCTGGTGCAACTCTTAGAGGGCCGTTACAGCACCACCACCACTCCGTAGCCCCTCTGGAGTGGCTATTAGGGGTGTTACAGTATGTGCACCCCACGATTCCAATGCGTGCATCCCCACATTAGCCCTGGGAGCGGTTATTATGGGTGTTACAGTAGCAGCATCCCACTATTGCGGTACCTGCACCCCAACATTAGCTGCTGGAGCTGCTGTTAGGATCGCTGTGGTACCTGCACCCTACTGTTCCTCTCTGGAGCAGCTATTGGGCTCTTACGGTACTTACACCCCAACACTACCACCAGACATTAGCAACGTTACGCTTCCACCACCCCAACTATCCCCCCTATCCCAACTACTACAGGCATTACAGTACTCACTACTCAATGGCCTCAGGCCCGGCTATTAGGCACATTATGGCCCCCCAGCCCCTAATAGCTGCACCTGCAGAAAAGGGGGGTCGGCTGGCACTCACCCCCGCCCCCACCGCGGGCTCCAGCGTGCTTGGGGGGTCTCCCTGGCTTCTTCTTCTCCTTGACCTTGTTCAGCTGCTTCTACAAAGGCGGTAGGAGTTGGGGGAGGGGGGGTCAGCAGGGGGGACCCAGACATCTGGGATGGTGGGGGGGGTGGGAATCACACTCACCCTGTGCCGGGTGCTGGGGTGGCGCTGGTTCCCGCTCCACAGGGGGCTTCCATTTCTGGAAAGGGGGGGGGGGGGAATAGGGGGATATGGGGGTGAGGGAGGGGCGATCCAAGCCTTGCCCACCCGCCCAAGGCACCCCAACTCACCACCGTCAGCTTGCGGGGGCTGTAAGTCGTCTTCTTGGTGACCCCTGACCTCTGCAGGGACAGGGGGTGAGGGTTAAGGGGGAAGGGGGTGGCACAAGGGGGAGGGGTGGCACAAGGGGGTGCCTCCAGGGGGGCACTTTCACCTTGGGGCGTAGGCAGCGGCGGCGCAGGCAGCGCCATTGGCGCTTGAGGCCGGGCTTGAGGCGGCGCAGGCAGATGCAGCAGGTGCCGCAGTCCTCTGTGGCCAGGCAGCCCGAGCAGGAGCCGCAGCCTAGGCCCTAAGCGCGGGAACACGTAGGAACATGTGTCATACACCAACATACATCAACACGCCTCTGCACGCAGCCACGAGTGTGGGCACAGGGTGACAAGGGATGGGGGAGGGGTGACAAGCATGACAGTGGGGCAAGGACACAGCACCACACGTCACCCTGCCGCCACACGCATGGGGGGGCTGCGGATGAGGTGGGGGGGACACGACAACACACGATGACATGCGAGGACCCGGTACCTTCTTGACGATGCGGAGGGCAGCGGCGCAGGAGGCACTTGGGGGGGCGGGCGGGGGGTGGGGTGGGGCGGGCGCAGGCGCTGCAGATGCCACAGTCCTCGGGATGCGACAGGCCTGGCAGGCACCGCAGCCCACCCGCTGGGGAGGGGGGGAGCGGTGTTGAGGGGGGGGGAGGGGAGCACCATCCCTTCCCCATGCACACACACGCCCTCCCCCTCCCCCAAAAGACGAGACAAAAAAAGGGTGGGGGGCTGCGGTCTCACGCGTCCCAGCGGTACCTTGAAGAACCGCTGCTCCCGGTTGAAGTCACGTCTCTGGGCTGGGGGGGGGGGCACAAGGTGTGGAGAAGAGGGGTCAGAGAGCACCCAGACCCCACCGGGACCTCCCCCCACAACCCCCTTGGGGGACCCTACACACATCCTGACCACAATTTGGGACACAGCGACATCCCCCTCATACAAGAACCCCCCTTGACACCCCCCCTCAGGGCACCCTGAGCCCCCCTTGACACCTCTTCTCAGAGCACCCTGACCCCCTAGGACCCCCTGACCCCCCCGAGAACCCTGAAGAGGAAAAGGAGAGAAAGAAAAGCTCAGAGAATGATGGTAATCGGGGGTGAAAGGCTTAGAGCATGAGGAGAAAGGAGAGGAAGCCTCAGAAAAGAGCCATGATGCCAATGGCAGGAGGAACGCCCGGAGAAATATTGGGGTAATAGTATAAAAAACCTTTAAACCAGAAGAATGAAAGTTATAATAGGAACGAAGCTCCGAATAAACTGGTGAGGATGGAGAAAGGAAGGCTCAAAAGATGACGATGATGCGTCAAGAAAAACTCGGGGGATGGCAACAACGCAAGGCAGCACGACGAGGGCGAGCGGCGGAAGGCCAGAGGGTAGGAACGACGCGAGGGTGAGCAGCAGCAGGAAGGCTCGGAGGATGGGAATGATGCAAGGGAGCGTGACGAGAAGGACAAGTGGCGGGAGGAAGGCTGCGGGACGAAGGCTGGGGGGATGGGAACGTCGTGAGGGGAGCATGACGAGAAGGGTGAGCAGCGGGAAGAAGGCTCACCGCGACACTCAGGACAGAGCCAGCGGCAGCGGCGCTGACTGGGCAGTGTCACCCCCGGGAAGATGCTCTGGCAGCTGGCGCAGCACCTGGAGAAGGAGAAGCAGGCATTTGGTGGGGGAGGGGGTGGGGAACAAGGTGCCTGTGCACCTCTCCCCACCCCCCAGCGGGGACTCAGGCATCTGGACAACCCCCCCCCCCCCGCCCCAGCCAGGTTCCACCTCCCCCCACCAAAGGGCAGACTCTCCCCACCCTGGGGGTCCCAGGCATCTGGGTGCCCCCTCCCCTGGCGTCCGTTGTCGTCCCCCACCCCCCCGGTAAATCCCCTCCCCCTCACTCACGCCACCACCCCGGTCCTGGGGGGGCTCTGGGGGTGGCCGCTTGCGGGTGCGTCGTGAGAGGCGGAGGGGTGGGGGGGGCCGGGGCTGGGGCCTCGGCTGGGGGTGGTGGGCTCGGCGCTGGGGAAGGTGGGGCCTCAGCTGGGGGGGGGCAGGGCCTCCACTGCCTCAGCCTCCTCCACTTGCTCCTCCGGGCGGGGGGGAGCTCCGGTGGGGGCTCCGGGGGGTGCCCCGCAGGTGGGCGCCATTTCGGGCCCTTCCTGGTCTAGAGAGAGAACAACAGAGGGTCAGGGGAAAGGGGACACACATTTTGGGGACCCCACGTGACCCCCAACCTGGGTACCCTTTATGTTTTCCCTAGATTAGGATCCCCTACCCCCCCAATCTGAGGCTCCCTCTTCCCCCCCCTTTTGGGGACCCCCCCTGACTGCACCCCCATATTACAGCCCTCCCCTGTTGCAGGGACCCCAACTGTGTGTGTCCACCCCATGCCCCATTAAATCCCTCCATTTTAGGGGGACCCCCCCCCCCAACTTTCAGCCCCCTGGTTTCTCCCCTCCGACAACCTGGAGGATTCCCCCCCCATCCCCAATCCCCAATCTCAGTTTTGGGGAGCCCCCTAAATTCAGGCCACCCCCCTCCCAGAATATTCATTTTCCCCCTCTCCCAGCCTTTTTTGGGGTCCCCTGATTTTTCGGGGGCTCCCAGGGATTTAAGGAACGCCCCCATACTTTGGGGGGGGCCCGAGTGCTCCAGCCCATTCTTGAAGTCGAAGTTGCCAAGGTCACGGCTAGGACCCAGGAACCGGCTCAGCTCAATCTTGCTGCGAAACTTCTCCCCTGTGGGGCTGGGAGGGGTGCCCAAAATCGGTGGGGGGTCCCCAAAACCACGGCAGGTTGGGGGGGGGTTTGCCAGCTGACTCAGGAAAGGACCCCAAAAAGGCAAGGGAAGCAATGCAACAAGGGAATGGAAACCACGAAAGGGATAAAACTGGGGGGGGGGGGCGCAAATGGGGGTTCAGTAGTATTTTGGGTCTCAATGTACCCCGGGTGACCCCATAGTGGCTCCCTATGACACCAAAATGGCCTGGGGGGTTTTGAAAGAATTAGGGGGAGCTTCAGATTGATGGTGGCTGTAAAGCGGGGGCTGAAATAAGTAACAGAGATTTGGCAAAGAATTAGAAATGCAGGGGACCCCCAAAATGCTTCTGGGAGAAGGAAAAGGCTGTAGGGGGGGCTGAAACCACCGTAGGAAGGGGGGGGGGATGGGATGGGATGGTACTGTTTAGCTAAAGGGAGCCCCAAAAGTGGGAAATGGGGCCTGGACCTGAGGTGGTGAGGGTTGAGCAAAGCCCACCCCCCCCAAGGCAGGCCAGGGGGATGCCCCCATCCCTTGGGAGTGGTGGGGGAGGGGTACCTCTGGTAGTAGGTATCAGTGCGGCCGCAGGTGGCCCCAGATTTCCGGAAAGCTTCCCGTCGCTTCCAGCCGGGCCCCAGGGCGGGGCACTCCACCCAGTCCTCAGTCATCGTGGGGGGGGGAGGGGGGGCTACTGCGGGAGCGGGGGGGAAGGGGAAGGGGGGGGGGTGTCAGCACCCCAGCTCCGCACATCCCCCAACGGCCGATGCAGAGAACGGAGGCAACACCGAGGCCCCGCACTGCCTCGTATTAGCCCCGCCCACCGCAGGTGGCGCTGAGGCCCCTCCCTCAAGCCCCACCCCCCAAACACGGCCACGGCACGCCCCTTCCCCCTCGCGGCTCCTCCCCCCGCCCCGTGACCCCCCAAACACAGCCCTGTCGTTAATCCCCCCCCTCCCCGGCACCCTGCAGGCCGCCCCTCCCCTTCGCTAACTGCCCCTTCCCCTCCCCCTCAGAAACCCCCCATAAACCGCCCCTCCCCCCCAGGCACCCCCAAAAGCCCCCTCCCCACCCAAAACACCCCCCTCCCCTCATAAACACCCTCAAGCTGCCACTCCCACTCAAGCACCCCCTCCCACCCTGCCCCCCCGACCGCCCCTCCCCCATCACAAACCCCCGGACCGCCCCTCCCCCTCCCCAACCGCCTCTTTCTCCTCACAAACCGTCGCTCCCCCTCTCCCCGCAGCCCTCCAACGGCCCCTCCTCCAACCAGCCCCCCCTCCCCCTCGCTCCGTGCACTCCGTCCCTCAGGGGCAGGCCCCGCCAACTCCCCGTCCCCCCCCCCCGCCCCGGCCGCGGCTTCCCCCGGCCCCGGTACCGGCCCGGCCATGGCGCTCCCGATCGTGGCGCAGTAGCGGCCGCCGGCGCGAGGCCCGGCGCGAGGGGAGGGGCGGGGCGGGGCCTGCGCCGGAAGCGGAAGCGCCTCGCGGGAAGAGCGGGTTAAGGGGGAGTGGGCACGTGACAGCCGCGGCGACCAATGAGGAAAGGGCGAAGCGGAGGGCGGGCTGGAGCGCGGCACGTGACCGAGGCAGCGAATATCACGTGACAACGGCACCACCAACCCACAGCCCCGCGCGCGCACAGGCCCCCCCGCCGGGACGGGGGGCGGAGCTATGCTAATACCGACGGACCACGCGGCTCCTCCTCCAGCTCCCCTCGGGAAACCGCGCGCGGGGGCACGTGACACAGTGGGCGGGGATAAGTTTATGAGTGCCGCGCACCGGGGGGTGGGGCTATGCTAATCAGCACTACCGAGCCTCCCGCCTCCCCCATGGAGCCCCCACCTCCGCAGGACCCCTATAGAGCCCCGACGGCTCCATAGGCACCTCCATGGCCCTATAGAGCCATGTCCCACGTCCTATAGGGGGCCTCCCGACCCTATAGGCCCCAGTGGCCCCACAGGAGGCCCTGACAGCTCCACAGACACCCCCAACCCTACAGAGGCCCCTCCCACCCCCCAATATGGGCCTCCCCCCACTACAGAGCCCCACTGGCCCCATAGGGAACCCCCATACCCTATAGCCAGACCTCCAGCCCCTACCCCCTGACACAGAGCCCACACAGCGTCACAGCTCCCTGAAGCCCCCCGGGGACATCCAGGACCCTATAGGCACCCCAGAACCCCCCAGACACCCCCACCCCCCCAGCCCCACAGACAGCACAGCGGCAGCACGGGCAGCAGTTTATTGGGGTCAGCGGTCGGAGCGCAGGTCGGTGGTGAGGGGGTCGTGCTGGATGGTCTGGTGCAGCATCAGCGCCAGCAGCCCGGCTCGGTTCGTCATGGCCGCACGCACGTTGCGCTCCTGCTCGAACAGCTCGTCCAGCTTGTACCACTGCAGGGGCGAGGGACAGCGCTGGGGACACCCCGGGAAAGGGGGACACCCCCAGGACAGCAGTGAGGGCACACTAAAGGAACTGCAGGGACAGCACTGGGGACACAGGGACACCTTGGGGGACACAGTCAGGGTCATGGGGACACCAGGTCACCACTAGGAACATCACTTGGGACGTGGTGACGCTGCCAGGGTCACAGGGACAGGGTCAGGGACATGGGGACACCCGTAAAGCCCCCCGCAGGGCCATGGGGCCACCCCCGGGGACAGAGGGACATGCACAAGGCCACCCACCACGCGGACGCGCTCCAGGTCGACCTCGGCGCGGCGCAGCTTCTCCCAGCAGTAGTGACGGTGGCACTTGCGCTTGGGCACGCGGCAGAAGTCGCCCGTCAGCTCGAAGACATCACGCACCAGCGGGCACCCGCACACCTCGTCCGCCGGCACCTGCACAGCACCCGGGGGGGGGGGGGGGCACAGGGTCAGGGGGGCGCCCCACGGCACCCAGTGGGGCACAGGGTCGGGGGGGGGGGGGCGCCCCACGGCACCTGTGGGTGCCCCTCACCTTGGGGTCCCGCGAGTGCTCGGGGCAGAGCACCTGCAGCCGCTTGCAGTAGGTTTTGCTCTGGGGGTTGTAGACATCGCAGAAGAGGCGGGTGGCCCTGGGGGAGGCGGGATGGTGGGGGAGGGGGGATGGTGGGGGAGGGGGGAACCAGGCCTCTGGGTGGCCCCCTCCCCCACAGGACCCAGGGATCCCCTCCCCCACCACACCCCTACCGGGGGGGGGACCCCCCCCCCCACCATCGTGCACCCAGGGGCACCCCCACCTCCCCCCCAGCCCCACTCACCCCTCGATGCGGGTGGGGTACATGGAGCCGAAGGAGGTCTGGCTCTCGTACTGCCGGCAGAGGGGGTGGGTCAAGGGGGCTATAAGGGCCGGGGACCCTACAGACCCCTCAGTGGCCCCTATAGTCCCCAGAGGGACCCTACAGCCCCTTAAAGAGCCCCACACAGGGTCCATATGGCCCCTATAGATGTGGGGGTCTCCTATAGACATAGTGAAGCCTCTGTATCCCCTATAGTGCCCAAGCTCAGACCCCATATGGCCCCTATAGCCCCCAGACAAAGCCTAGAGCCTCTACAGAGCCCAAACCCAGATCCCATATGGCCCCTCAAGCCCCAGGGAGCCCCGATAGCCCCTACAGAACCCAACAAAATCCATACGGCCCCTCAAGCCCCAGGGAGCCCCGATAGCCCCTACAGAACCCAACAAAATCCATACGGCCCCCTCAAGCCCCAGGGAGCCCCAATAGCCCCTACAGAACCCAACAAAATCCATACGGCCCCCTCAAGCCCCAGGGAGCCCCGATAGCCCCTACAGAACCCAACAAAATCCATACGGCCCCCTCAAGCCCCAGGGAGCCCCGATAGCCCCTACAGAACCCAACAAAATCCATACGGCCCCCTCAAGCCCCAGGGAGCCCCGATAGCCCCTACAGAACCCAACAAAATCCATACGGCCCCCTCAAGCCCCAGGGAGCCCCGATAGCCCCTACAGAACCCAACAAAATCCATACGGCCCCCTCAAGCCCCAGGGAGCCCCAATAGCCCCTACAGAACCCAACAAAATCCATACGGCCCCCTCAAGCCCCAGGGAGCCCCAATAGCCCCTACAGAACCCAACAAAATCCATACGGCCCCTCAAGCCCCAGGGAGCCCCAATAGCCCCTACAGAACCTATCATATGGCCCCTATAGACCCCGGAGGACCCCTATATGCCCTATAGACGCCCAGAACAAGAGTCCCTATGGCCCCTACAGTATCCGGGGGGTGCTGCCAAGTTCTGGGGGTTCCTACAGGGTCCCGCAGACGCTCACAGGGGCCATAGGTACCTTGGCGTAGCAGCGCTCCATGTGACGCAGGGCCACCTTGGGGTTGATGGGGTGGCCACAGGACACGCAGAAGATCTGCAGGTCCGTGTCCTCGCTGTCACCTTCCGTGCTCTGAGGGGGAGGGGGAATCCCAGCATCAGGGGAGGAATCCCAGCATCCGGGTGGATCCCGGTGTTGGGATCCCACTGCTGGGGAGCTGGGGGGCAGATCCCGGTGTCACCCCACCTCCTCGTCCTCGCGGGGTGGGTGCCCCTTGGCGCGGGCAATCAGCCCCTCCAGCTCGTGGAAGCGCCGCTCCATCTCCTGGAGCCGCAGGCGGGCCTGGTGCTGCTCCCGCCGGATCCGCTCCAGCAGCCGCTTCCCGTGCTCCTCCGCCACACAGGGGCTCTGCTGCCACTGCTGGATCCGCTGCGGCAGGATCTCATAGATCCGGCTGCAAGGTGGGATGGCAGATCGGGTTAATGGGTCCGCCCCAGAGTGCTCCCACTACCCCAGGACTTTGGGATCTGGTGGGTGACCCACTCTGGAACCCACTGCAGCAGGATCTTGTCGATCTGGCTGCGAGATGGCACAAGAGACAGAACTCATGGGGCCGCCCTAGGGTGTCCCCACTACCCCAGGATCTCTGGGATCGGGAATGGGGGGAATCCATCCTGGGATCCACTCAGCAGGATCTTGTAAGTCAGGCCAAGAGACCAGGGAGGGAGCGGGGCTTAACAGGGGCACCATGGACAGTCCATGATGCTCCGGGATCTACTGTGAGATCATACGGCTCTAGGATGCTCTGTGCCACTCTATACTGGTTTCTACTGGTCTGTACTGGTCCATACTCACTTGGCGGCCAGCTTGACGCCACAGGCCTCACTGCAGTACTTGGAGGGGGGCCGGGCAGGGCGGGTGCAGCCGGGGCCCAGGCACTGGCCCAGCCCGGCTGGGTCGCGGGCGTCGGGGCGCTCCAGGTGCCGGCTGCGCTCCCGGTGCCGCGGCTTCTGCCGGTGCCGCTTGTACCGCTCCTCCTTCTGCCACCAACCAGTAAGCACCAGTTCACATCAGGAAGGTTCTAGGGACCACCAGGAGCCATCCCAGCAGCTCCTGGTGGACCTCCCATTAAGCCTCAAGGACTCCAGCTCCAGGTCACCCCCAGTTCAGGCTAATAAGGCTCTCGGGCATCACCACTGGATGGATGGATGGAGCCATCCCAGTAGGCCCCAGTGACCTTCCCAGTAAGCCCCAGGGCCTCCCAGCAGCTCCCAGTAAGCCCCAGGTAACACCTTTAAGGCCCTGGGAACCACCAGTTCCTCCCAGACATCACCAAAAGCTCTCCCAGTGGCTCCAAGCAGCCCTCTCAGTAATCCTCGGGGCCTCCCAGTAACCCCCACAAGCTCACCAGCAATTCCCAGTGCCCACCAGAACCTCCCAAGTGCTCTCCCAGTAACTCCCAGTAGCTCCCAGCAGGCCATCTGGACCCCACCTTTTTGTCCGACTTCTTCTCCCGCCGCTTGACGTGCTTGACTTTGACGGCGCGTTTGCGCAGGACGGGGTCGAGGAACGGGGCGTCCTCAGGGTCACTGAGCCACGGCTGCATCAGGGACACAGCAAAAACATGCCTCAGCACTGCAAAAACACACCGCACATTGCCAAGACACACCCCGACATGGGAAAACACACCCTGACATGGGCTAAGAAGACATTTTGGTGCTTTAAAAACATGACGTGACATAATCATAGCACACCTCAACACATAAAAACATGCCTTAATGCACAAAAACACATGTAAGACATGCTTTCATATGAGTAAACATACTTAAAACACACATCTGTGTGCCTAAACATGCTTTAAGCACACCTTGGGGTGCCTATGCACGCTTAAAACACGCTTTGACACACCAAATCTTGTTTCAAACATTCCTGTGTGCCAGAACATGCTTAAAACACATCTTTGCATGCCTTAGCATGCATAAAACATGGCTTGGCATGCCCCAGTGTGCTTAAAACACCGTTTCACATGTGTAAATATGCTTAAAACATACCTTAGTGTGCTTAAACATACTTAAAACATGATTTCACATGCCCTGAATGTGCTTTGACACAATTGACCTGCTTAAAATATGCCTTAGGGGGCCTAAACACGCTAAAAACCTGCCCAGACATGCCAACAACATGCATCAATAGACTTTGACACTGAAAAGTGTACAACATGCTAAAAACATGCGCTGAAGTATCTTGACGTGCTAAAAGCGTGTCGCAGTGCATCAAAGCATGCAGTAGGATGTGGACTGTGACATGGGAACCCCCAACGTGGCCCATCCTGCCATACAGGGACCCTGTGACACATGTGACGTCACGGGAGGACATGTCACAACATGCACAATGACAGTAAAGGGGTGAGATCATGTCGGGACACGTCATGACGTGTCGGGATGCAGATGGAGATGGCTGCAATGGGGATCAGGCATAACATGCCACAGCACGGGAAAACATGCTGTGACATGCATGTACAAGCCATGATAGGGGCAACAGGTGGGTTTGGGGGGGCAACGTGAGATCCCCAAGGCAGGATTGGGGTGATTATGAGTAGGTTTAGGGTCCTAGGGCTGCTTTAGGGGACTTTTTGGTGACTGTGGAGGATTTGAGGCCCCCAAAGTCCATTTTGGGGCAACTCCAAAGCATTTCAGGTCCCCAGAACAGAATCCGGGGCATTCTGTGGCAATTCTGATGGGATCTGGGGTCCTTGCAGCAGGATCTGCCTCATTTGGGTGTGACTTTGGAGGAATTCAGGGCCCCTGGGTCACATTTTAGGGCTAGTCCCAAGGGATCTGGGGTCCCCCTGAGCAGAATGTGAGCCCTTTGGGGCAGGGGAGGGGGTTTGTTGGTGCTGCGGGGGTGGGTTTGAGTTTAGGGTTACTCACCAGGCCGTGCTCGTCGAAGGTGCCAGTGCAGAGCTCCTGGTAGAGCCGGGGGTCGAGTGGCAGCTCCTCGTCCGAGAGGCTCTCGGGGGGCCCCCGCTGCCCCCAGCTGCTCCTTCAGCAGCTCCAGCTCCCCCTCACGCCCCCGCGCCAGCTGGGGGGGGGGTCAGCACCCACCCAGACAGCCGGCACCCCCCTGCCCCAGGGACCCAGACCCCACCCCACCTTCACTGCAGCATCTGGGGTACCCAGGTGTCCAGGGGACCCACAAGAACCCCCACATAGCAAACCCAGGGGGTCCCGTACCCCCCCTTCCATTGCACCCAAGGGGGACGCAGGGGACCCAGACCCCCCTGCATTGCATGTCAGGGGACCCAGGGACACCCCCACCCCAAAAGGGGACCCACAAGAACCCCACACTGCAGCCTCAGGGTGGGTGGGACCTGGCATCAACCCTCCCCTGACCCAGGGGGACCCCAGCACCCAAGACCCCTCCCCCACCCCAAGGGACCCCAGCATCCAGGGGCACCCGGTCCCCTACCCCAAGGACCCATGCGTCCGGGAGCCCCCCTCCCCCACCCTGGGGGCACTCAGGCATCCGGGTGACTCACCGAGGTGGGGAAGTACTTGTAGGACTCCTGGGGAGAGGAGGGACATGTCAGGGACATGGGAGGGATGTGGGGACATGGGGACACATGAGGGACATGGGACACGTTGACAAAGGAACGTGTCAGGGACACATCCAGGATGTAGGGAGAGATTGGGAATGTGTCAGGGACGTGAACATGGCAACAAGGGGACACATAACACGTCTGGGACACAACACAGTGACACAGATACGTCATGAGCCTGACACATCAAGGACGTGTGACAAGGGGATGCAGGGACACGTCAGGGATGTGGGGGTGCGCTGGGGATGTGCCAGTGACATGGGGACACAGGACACTGACACATTGGGGACACAGGACACTGACACAAACATGTCAAGGATATGTCAGAGACCCAGTGGAGACACATGATAAGGTGACATGGAGCCACATTAGGGACACGTTCCCACCACTCCCACCAACACCCCAGGACCCACGTACCCCAAAACCCCTGCACATGCTAAGGCCATGCTAATGCCACACGAACCACACCCTAAGACTATGCTAGCAAAACGTAAAACACATTAGTAACACGCTAAGGCCACACTAGTAACACACGAGCCTGCTAAGCATGTGCTACGAATACACAGGACACCAAATACACCCCAAGATCACACCAGCAACAGGTTAAAAACATATTAGGTCGTATTAAGGACATGCTAACACACCAAGGATGCAATAAGCACACGTTAAAACCATGCTAACAACATACCAAAGATGAAACATAATAACCACGCTAAAAACATGCCAAGTCTGCCTTAATGCACTAGCCCCACGCTAACGCTGCACCAAGCCCACGCTAAGGCCCCGTGACTCACCCGTGCACGCAACTGGCACTGCCGCAGGCGGCACTTCTGCCGGATCTTGTTGGGGCCCCCGAACTTCTTCATGTCACGGCAAAAGTCGCACTGCCCGCAGTCCTCGGGGCGCCGGCACGCCTCGCACTCGCCACACATGCGTGCCGACCGCTTGATCTGTGACAGGGGTGACACCCAAGCGTTGTGGGGGGACACCTATGTATCTAGGTCCCCGTCGCCGCAGACCCCTCCCTGCTGCTGCAGACCTACCTTGGCAGCCCGTCCCTGCTCTAGTGCCAGCTCCTGGGCCTTGGCGCTCTCATGTTCCCGCTCCTTCTCCCGCCACTTCTTGTGCCGGTAACGGATCTCCAGGGTAGGGTCCTTCTCTGGTGGGGGGGAAAGGACAGCGTCAGGGGGACCCAGGCATCTCAATCCTAACCCAGGCCTCCCCAAACCCCCATAAAAAGGGACCCTGGCGTCCAGCACCCCCACAAAAACCACCCAGGCACCCCAGGCCCACTGCTTCTCCATCTAAAGCTCAACACAGACCCCCAAACCCTCACCCAGAGAGGGACCCCGGCCCCCGGGAGCCCCCAGAGAGGGAACCCCTGTGCTCAGGCTCACCTCGGCACTGCAGGCAGTACCACTCCCGGATAGCCTTGGCCATTTTCTCGGTGATGTTGATGCAGTCGCCATGGAACCACTCGTTGCAGTTGTCGCAGCCGCTGCGAGGATGGGGAAAGCTTCAGCCAGGGTATTGGAGCCTCCGGGACCCCCCAACCCCCACTCTGGGAGAACCCGGGTGTGCGGGAACCCCTCCCAACGCTCCCCACAAGGGACCCAAGCGTCCGGAACCCCACCGACACCCCCCCAAGGCACCCAGGCGTCCGTCACTCACATCATGAAGCAGTTAATGTCGGGTTTACGGCACACGCAATACACCGGGGCGTTCTCCTCCCCGCCCGGGCCCGCCTCCGCGTCCGAGAACTCGCTGTCCTGTGGGGACGCGGTATCAGGGCCTACGGGAGCCCCCAGGACCCCAGACCACCCCACCCCACCCCGAAGGGTCCCAGCCGACCGGGCCCCCCCTCACCATCGCGCCTTTGTCGCGGCCGTTGCCTCCAACGGAAGACACCGTACTAGCCCCGCCGCAGCCGGAAGTGGAGGAAACGTGTCAAACTTCCGCTTCCGGGTGGAGGGGGGGGGGGGGACAACACTTGCGCCCAGAGACAAAATGGCCGCGGCGAGGGCGCGCCCGACCCTAAAATGGCGGCGCTCGCGCCTGCGCAGAGCGCCGCAAAATGGCCGCGCCCCCGGTGGGGAGGGGAGCGGCAAAATAGCGGCGGACACTGCGGGCGGCCATGCTGAGAAGGGAAAATGTCACCTGCCTCGCCCGGGACCCCCAGAGAAACACAAAAGCCATGGTGGTGGCTGGTGACGTTTATTGAGGGGGCGGGGGAGAGGGGACATGGGGAAGACATGTGGGAACGTGGGGACATGGGGGTACATGGGACAATGTGGGGAGACATGGGGTGATGTGGGGGACACAGGTGACACACAGGTGACACGCCAGCGACACACGTGACATGCATATGACACACAAGTCCCCCCGCTGTCACGCCTTCCATCACTCAGTCGATGCCTCCAGGGGGCGCTGCAGCCTCTCCAGCTCCTCTGCCAGCCTAGGGGCGGGGTCACAGTAAGTGGGCGTGCCCAGAGAGAGTGGGCGGGGCCAGGAAGGACGCGACCGTGGCAGAGCAGGAAGGTCTCACCTGTCCCTGCGACCACGGCCCCGCTGCCGCCGCTCCAGCTCCGCCTCCAGCCGCTGCTGCGCCCTCGCCTGCTCCTGCTGCACCAGTTGCCTGTGGGACCGGGGCGTTTGCGGGGGGGCAGAGCCAAGCATCCAGGGGAGGGGCCCCAGGGTGCTCAGGGGCAGGGCCATGGGCTTGGAGGGGTGGGGCCAAGCCCTTTGGGGGTGGAGGCAGGATAGGGGGTGGAGCCAGGCATCCAGGCACTCACATGGCCACATGCGCCTCGGGTCCCAGCTGCTTCTCTATCTCCAGCAGATGGCGCTCTGAGGGAGCAGGGCCTGTCACCCCCCAACAGGGGACCCAGACCCTTGCAGGGCAGAGCCAGGCCCTTGGGGGCGGAACCAGGCCCTTGGGGGCGGAGTCAGGCTCTCAAGGGGTGGGGCCAGGCTCTCAGGGGTGGAGCCAAGCCCTTGGGGGTGGAGCCTGTCACCCCCCAGGGGACCCAGGTGCCCAGGGCTCACCCTGCCTCAGCAGCTTCTCCCGTGCCTCCTCCAGTTGCACCAGTTCAGCCTCCAACTGGGCCGGGGCCTGCAGGAAAAGGGAACCCCAGTGTCCGGAAAAGGGGTCCTGGCATCCAGAAAAAGGGGACCTGGCATCGGCACCTCACGTGCGCTTCCTGCAGGTGTTTGTGCTCCTCCATGATAGCATCAAGCTGCTGCCCAAAGTCCTGCCTGCAGGGAGAGGGGGGGGTGACCCACCTGGTCAGGTGACCCAGGTCAGGTGACCCGTGTGACCCTGTGACGCGCCTGTATCCCCGGCGAAGGCGGCGCAGGCGCTCCAGCTCCTGCTCCATCCTCTCCAGGTCCTGCTGGCAGCCCAAGCACAGCCCTCGGCACCTGTGGGGTCAGGGGTCAACAGCGGTGTAAGTGTCAAAAGGGACAAAGGTCAACGGGGTGGGGTGGGCAGGTGGCACTGAGGGGCCAGGGGTCACCAAGGGAGAGCTTAGGAGCAGAAGTGTCAGGGGGCAGAGGTCAGCAGAAGGGCAAGGCTCACTAGGGGTGGGGGTCAGGGAGCACTTGTGGTCAGGGGTCACCAGGGGGTTGGGGTGGCAAGAGGTGACCAGGGTGCTAGGGATCACCAAGGGGGTCAAGAGTCACTGAGGGGGTCAGGGGTCACCAGGGTGCTAGCGGCCCCCAGATTGATTTGGGGTCAGAGGTCACCAGGCTGCCAGAGAGGTCACCAGGGGGTCTTAGAGGAGCCAGAGGTCACCAGGGGTGAGGAGTCACCAGATGGATGTAGGGTCAGAGGTCAGACGGGGGCATAAGCACAGGTGGCATCAGTGGGGGGGGGTGTGTCACAGCAGGACCCAGGCATCCAGGGCCCCTCCCACTCACCTTTGACCTTTGGCCTCCACCTCCTCCCTGCGCAGCCGTGCCCCCCGCAGCTCCTCTGCCAGAGAGGGGACCCAGGCATCCATGGGGGCACCCATGGACCCACATGTCCAGGGTACCCCCTCCCCAACAAAGGACCCAGGCATCCGGCCCCAGGGGATGATGGGATGTTGGCACAACCCCCCAGTGCCTGCTGGGAGGTTGGCCTCAACGTGGCCTCACCCTGTTTCTGCTGCCAGAGCCCCTCCAGCGCTGCCTGACGCTCCTCCACTGCAGGGAGAGGGGTCACTGCCCAGAACCTGGGTCCCCTACCCAGTACCCCCCAGTATCCCTTTGTCCCCCCCATACTGGGAGCAAGTTTTTCCTGCAGCCAGGGTTTGTGGTCTCCTGGTCCCCACTTCGGACACTGGGGTCCATGGGTGTGTGTCCCCACACCTGGGTCCATGGGTGCCCACCACCCCCCCCGACACCTGGGTCCCCCCTGAATGACTCACACTGCTCCTGTTGCTGGCGCAGCCCCTCGCCATGTTCCTGTGCTGCTGCCAGCTCCTGTGCCGTGGCCAGATGTGCTGCAGAGGGGACAGACAGAGATGCCATGAGGGGATGGACAGAGGGACAGGCAGGAGAGATGTTGTGATGGGGGTCCCGCGGTGCTCACCTTGGTGCAGGCTGCACACCCGCCCTACCAGCACATCCAGCCAGCGCTGCACCCCGGGGGAAACCAGGGACGCTGGGGACAGACACACGGTGACACCCGTGTCCCTGGGGTGGGGGAACACCCAGGTGTGAGGGGGAGACACGGCCACCAGAGCCCTCACCCTGTGTGTCACTGTCCATCGCCACAGCCTGAGGGGACAAAGGTGACAATGGCAGCCACATGCTGGCCCCTCGTCCTCTCTCATGTACCTGCCACCCTCCTCCTCCTCCACCTTGCTCCATTTCATGCCCTCTCTTCCCTTTTCCTGTCCCACGCTCCTGCCTCTTCTGTCTGCTTTTCACCCTGTTTTCTGTCCTCTTTTCCCTCTCTTCCATCACGTTTCCCTCCATTTCCCATCCCATTTCCCTCCTTTTTGTCACCTTCTGTCCCTCCCTTTTCTGTCACCTCTTCCAGCCTCTCCTGTCCCTGCTTGCCCCTTTGCTGTCCCTTCTTCCCTCTTTTCTGTCACGTTTCCCTCCATTTACTGTCCCCTTTTTGCTCTTCCGTCATGTTTTCCCTCCATTTTCTGTCCCCTTTTTACCACTCTTGTCTGTCACATTTCCCTCCATCTTCTGTCCCTTTTCTGCCCTCTTTCCCGTCATGTTTCCATCCATTTTCTGTCCCCTTCCCCCCTTCTTTTCTGTCACATTTCCCTCCATTTTCTGTCTCCTCCCCCTCTTTCCTGTCACATTTCCTTCCATTTTCTGTCCCCTTTTCCCCCTTTTTCCTGTCATATTTCCATCCATTTTCTGTCCCCTTTTTGCCCTCAATTTTCTGTTACGTTTCCTTCCATTTTCTGTCCCATTTTTCTGTCATGTTTCCCTCAAATTTCACCTGCTTTCCCTTCCTTTTTGTCACATTTTCCCTCCATTGTCTGTCTGTCCCCTCCGTCCTGTCCCCCCCTTTTCTGTCACATTTCCCTCAAGTTTTGGTGATTCACTCTTCCTCCTCGATTCTGTCACCTTCTCCACATAGTTTCTGTCCCCTCCTCCCGCCCTTTTTTGTGCCAATCTTTGCCCTCTATTTTCATTCTTTCCCCTTCTCATCATGCTTCCCTCCATTTTCTGTCCCATTTTCCCTCTTTTCTGTCACATTTTCCCTCCATTTTGTCCTTTTTTTGCCCTCCAATTTTGTCCCCTCTTCCACCCTCTTTCCTGTCATGTTTCCCTCCATTTTCTGTCCCCTTTTTGTTCTCCATTTTCTGTCACATTTCCCTCCATTTTCTGTCCCCTTTTTGCCCTCCGTTTTCTGTCCCCTTTTCACCCTCCAATTTTGTCCCATTTCTCCTCCATTTTCTGTCCCATTTCCCCCCATTTTTCTGTCACGTTTCCCTTCATTTTCTGTCCCCTTCCCCCCTTTTCTGTCATGTTTCCCTCCATTTTCTGTCCTTTTTGCCCTCAATTTTCTGTCACGTTTCCCTCCATTTTCTGTCCTCTTTTCTGTCACATTTTCCCTTCATTTTCTGTCCCTTTGTCCCCTCTTTCCTGTCACATTTCCCTCCATTTTCTGTCCCCTTTTTGCCCTCAATTTTCTGTCACATTTCACCCTGTGTTTTCTGTCCCCTTTTCCCTCCCTCTTTCCTGTCACGTTTCCCTCCATTTTCTGTCCCCTTTCCTGTCACATTTTCCCTCAATTTTCTGTCCTCTTCCCCCCTCTTTCCTGTCACGTTTCCCTCCATTTTCTGTCCTCTTTTCTGTCACATTTTCCCTTCATTTTCTGTCCCTTTGTCCCCTCTTTCCTGTCACATTTCCCTCCATTTTCTGTCCCCTTTTTGCCCTCAATTTTCTGTCACATTTCACCCTGTGTTTTCTGTCCCCTTTTCCCTCCCTCTTTCCTGTCACGTTTCCCTCCATTTTCTGTCCCCTTTCCTGTCACATTTTCCCTCAATTTTCTGTCCTCTTCCCCCCTCTTTCCTGTCACGTTTCCCTCCATTTTCTGTCCCCTTTCCTGTCACATTTTCCCTCAATTTTCTGTCCTCTTCCCCCCTTTCCTGTCACGTTTCCCTCCATTTTCTGTCCCCTTTTTGCCCTCAATTTTCTGTCACATTTCACCCTGTGTTTTCTGTCCCCTTTTCCCTCCCTCTTTCCTGTCACGTTTCCCTCCATTTTCTGTCCCCTTTCCTGTCACATTTTCCCTCAATTTTCTGTCCTCTTCCCCCCTCTTTCCTGTCACGTTTCCCTCCATTTTCTGTCCCCTTTCCTGTCACATTTTCCCTCAATTTTCTGTCCTCTTCCCCCCTTTCCTGTCACGTTTCCCTCCATTTTCTGTCCCCTTTCCTGTCACATATTCCCTCAATTTTCTGTCCTCTTCCCCGTCACGTTTCCCTCAATTTTCTGTCCTCTTCCCCCCTTTCCTGTCACGTTTCCCTCCATTTCCTGTCCCCTTTCCTGTCACATTTTCCCTCAATTTTCTGTCCTCTTCCCCCCTCTTTCCTGTCACGTTTCCCTCCATTTTCTGTCCCCTTTCCTGTCACATTTTCCCTCAATTTTCTGTCCTCTTCCCCCCTCTTTCCTGTCACGTTTCCCTCCATTTTCTGTCCCCTTTCCTGTCACATTTTCCCTCAAATTTCTGTCCCCTTCCCCCCTCTTTTCTGTCATGTTTCCCTCCATTTTCTGTCCCCTTTTTCCCCTCAATTTCCTGTCACATTTCCCTCCGTTTTCTGTCCCCTTGCCCCACTATTTTCCACCACGTTTCCCTCTGGTTTTGTCCCCTTTCCTCCCTTTTCTTACCTCTCTTCCCTCCATCTTGTTACCTCTTCCCTCTCCTCTCTCCACACCCGGTGTCCACACCCCGTGCCATCTCTCCCATGACATGCCGCACCCCCTCCCCTGCGGCAGCCCCCCCCCCACTGACACAGGGGACTCTTTTCTCTGGCGGCGCTTTATTCCCCACGTCAGGGCCGGGGGGTGCTCAGCCCTCGGCCTCGGCCCCCTCAGGGCGGGCAGGGGCGGCGCAGTATGGCGGTGGGTAACGGATGAAGAGCCAGTCCTCCTCCTTCTTCAGCCAGCGCAGCAGCTTGGTGAGGACCCCAATGGCCCCCGCCTTGGTCACCAGTGGGCTGAAGCAGCCGTACAGCTCAAACTTGCTTGTCACCTGGAGGAACCGGTGCCCATGTTAACTCTAGCTCCTACTGATGGCAACGCCGGGGAGCAGCCCTTATTAACCCTGGGACAGTGTCACCGGTGAGCGTCCCCTGGGACCTTCTGGAAGTGCCACCAGCAAGAACCCCCAGTAACTGCTGCCAGTGAGCACCCCTATTAACTCTGGGACCTACGGACAACATCACCAGTTAGCACCCCCATTAGCTGATGGGGCTCCCAGTAAGCACTCCCATTAACTCTGAAACCTACTGAGAGCATGGCAAGCGAGTACCCGTGTAAACTCTGGGACTCATTGATGGTGCCGCCAGCAAGCACCCCCAGGAACGGAAGGTGCTGCCAGTGAACACCTGTTAACTCTGGAATCTACTGATGGCTCCTCCCTCAACTCACCCAAGCTAAAAGCGTCTCCTTCTCTGCCACGTGGTAGAGGAGGCGCAGGGGCCGGTGGGGGCTGTGCACACGGCTGTGCAGGTAGTGGTACAGGTCAAAGAGCCGGTGTTGCTCCTCCTCGCTAGTGTAGGGGTCCTCCAGCTCGGGGCTGCAAACCAGTGGTGGTGGTGAGATGACACAGGTGTCAGGCACACTACGTGTGTGTGCCCCCCCGTGCCCCTCCTTGCATTTTTGGGGTCCCCCCCGCACCTTGTAAACTGTGGCAGCTGCTGCATCTCCTCCGGCCCCTCCAAGGGCTTGTAGAGAAAATGGCGGAGCTCAGGGGCACCAGGGCGGGAGGGGCCATAGCCTGCCCCCCCCCGCACCGCTGCCGCCAGCTCCCCCAACCACCCCTGCACTCGCAGGGTATCCTCCAAGTGCCGCCGGCACCCTGCTGCTGCGTAGAACCCCTCACGCTCTGTTGACAGCAGGATGAGTGTCACTGCACCGCTGGTTCTGCCACCAGTGCCTCCTTCCTCCTCTTCCTCCTCGCCCAGTGCTGCTGCATAGGCGTAGAAGTAGCCATCGGGGTTGAAGTGGGGTAAACAGACAGGGGTCCACACCTCACCTGCCCCTACCCCGCTCCCCAAAAGGTTGAGGAGGAGGTGGAGGTCGCTGGCACACAATTGCCCGCCCTCTGCCAAGGCCCGCTGCCGCGCTGCCGTCACCAACCGCCCACCAGCTGCCAGCAAGGCCAAAGCAGGCGCGGGGACGGCGGCAGCGGCAGCGCGGCGCAGAGCCCCTGAAACTGCCCGTCGGAGAGGCGCGGGGAGGGGCAGGCAACGCGCGGCACCCAACAATAACCGCCCGTCTGCTGCCGCACCAGAAAGCAAGCGGTCCAGGACGGCTTCGGCACCAGCCAGGAGGCGCCGGAGGTCATAACCGCGGCGGCGGGCAAAGACGCGGGCGATGCCGCCACGGGTGAGGAGGCTGAGGATCTGCTCATGGACAAACGCCAGCTCCCGCCGCAGCTGGGCTGCTGACTGCCGTGTGCGTGACACTGACACTAGCAGCAACGGCCCCCGCTGCTCAAACACCAGCGTCCGGTCCTCTGCAGTGAGGAGAGGGATGCGTGACAAGGGAACCGGGGGCCAGCAGTGCACTGCAGGGGTGCCCCCCTTCCCACTACCCCTTCGCTGACCCCTCCCTTACCGGAGCAGATGGCGCGGATGGCGTTGCCACCACTCTGGATGAAGGAGACGAGTGCCATCATGACACCCATGGTGGCCGCCAACGCTTCCTCGTTGCCGTGCCGGGAGTAGATGGGCTTCCCTGCTTCGCTTAGCACAAAGACGTGCTTCCTCCGGCACCGCCACCCCGCTGCCGTCACGTCCTCCTCTGCACCACGCCGGCACCCTGGCGATGTCATGGCAGCTGCTGTTGTCACTGCCGCCGTCACCTCCTCCTCCCCGCCATGCTGACACTCTGGGGACAACGTGGGTGCTGCCACCACCCCCCCCCGCCGCCTCCTCCTCCTCCTCTTCCTCTTCCTCCCCGCCTTGCCGGCACTCTGGGGACGACGTTGATGCTGCCACCGCCATCACTGCCAGCTCGGTCTCGGCCGCATCTGTGACAGGTAAGGACAGTTGAGGCACCCAGGACCCCCTGACCTCCCTGCAGATGACCCAGGAGTCTGGGGTCTCACCTGGGGGCTGGGGGGTCCCACTGCGAGGTGGGGAGGAGCTGGGCGTCGCCGCCATCATGTCCGCCTGCAGGGTGGGGAGGGTGTGTCATGTGGGCCCTGCCCAGACACCCAAGGGGGTGGGGCCTCAAGCCACGCCCTTTGTCCACGCCCCAAATCCCCAACAGAATGGCGCAGCCCCGCCCTGGGATGGGATCTTTCCACCGGGCCACGACCCCATGTCACTAAGCCATGCCTCCAGGGGACCCGGCCTGGAGCTGTAGCCCCACCCCTTTAGCTACGCCCCCAGCCCCAGCCCCGCCCACCGGGGCTATAGCCCCGCCCCTTTTCATGCCCCACCCCCTCGCGTTTAAAGCCCCGCCCCCCGGCGCTATCGCCAGTGTCCCACTGTCCTGTCCCACTGTCCCGCCCCCCTGCCCCCGCCCCTCGCCGGCCCCACCCCCGTCCCGCCCCGCTCACCCGCCCGTGGCCCGGCTCCTGCCGCCGCCGCCGCTTCCGGGGGCGCCGCGCCGTGCGCCCCGTGACGCTACCTCGCCGCGCCGCCCGCCCCGCCAATCAGAGCCCTGCGCGGGGAAAGTAGGCGCGGTCGCCTAACGTCGGCCAATCAGAGATCGGGGGGCGGTGCTTGGGGCATCGTCTGGCTTGTGACGTCACTTTTGGCGGGTTCCCACCCCTGCCCACCCCTGCTCCTCGTGACGTCCCCTCGCGGCCGCACGCCGTCTCGCGTCCCTTGCTGACGTCACGCAGGACGGGCGGGGCCGGGACTCTCAGAGCCCCGTGATCCGGACGCCTAGCTCCCCGCTAGCTCCACCTCCCGCCCTATAGGGGCCGTAGGGGACCCCCCCAGCCCTATAGGAGCTATAGGAACGCACACCCAGGCTCTATAGAGGCTATACAGACCCCCACGGGCCCTGTAGGAGCTATAGGGATACCCCCACAGCTCTATAGAGGCTATACAGACCCCCATGGGCCCTATAGGAGCTATAGGGACCAGCCAAGATAAGCTATAGGAGACCCCCTGCGCACTATAGAGGCTAAAGATGGGGCTATATAGCCCCATAGCAGCTATAGTGCTGCCGCAGAAGTGCTATAGGATCTATAAGGACACCCTCCCCGAGTTTTTCTAGGGGCTACAGGACCTTCCCACAAAGGCTCTATAGGGTCTGTAGAGTCCCCCAGATGCTATAGAAGCTATAGGTGAACACCCACCCACCCCGGGTCCACCCCAGGGGCGGGACTTAGCAGTGGGGCGTGGCCTGTGGGCCCAATAACCCCCCGGGTCCCCTCCATCGCCCAGATGCCTAGGCTCCCCCATCAGCACCCTGATGCCGCTGCCCCCACCCCACCCCAGCTGGGCCCAGGGGGTCAAGGTCAGGGGGCACCCAGGTGTCTGGGCGGGGGTCAAGGTCAGAGGGGACTCAGGTGTCTGGGGGTCAAGGTCAGGGGGAAGCCACACATCTGGGAAAAGGGAACCCAGGCATCCGGTGGGTCAAGGTCAGGAAGGACCCAGGTTGGGGAACAGGACTGGGAGACCCCAGTCACCAGCTGCAGGAGGCACCTGCTCCCAGGAAGGAGGGCACAAAGAAATACTGGGGGGTACTGGGAAGGGGACCCGGGCACGCAGGGCGGGGGGGTGCGAGGGCGGGTGCGACACTTCCTGCCCCGGAAAACCAGAAGTGAGAGAAGGGGCCCAGGCACTCAGGCAGGGAACGCAGGCGTCGGGGGGGACCCAGGCGTGTGGGTGACCCCTCTCCCCACACTTTGCAGCCCCCTCTTCTCCAGGACGCTGTTGCCCGCCGTGTGCTGCAACGCCCCCTGCTCAGGTGAGCCCTGGATATCTGGGTCCCCTTCAGCTGGGGGTGGGTGAACGGACCCAGACGCCTGGGTCCTTCCCCTCTCCCCTCCCCTCTCCCCCCAGGAGCGTGTCGGTGCCAGCGGAGCCCCCCCGCATGGATGTCACCTATGCTGTGGTCAACAAGGCTCGCCGGGGAGGTGGGGCCACAGGAAAAGACCCCACCTCTTTTGAGCAAGACCCCACCCCCCTGGGAAGCTCCTCCCTCCCTGGGAGCCCCGTGCGGCACCCCTTACCCACCCTGGCTGGTGAGTCTTGGGGACCCCCTGTGCCCTACAGCATCCATATGACCCCCCCTGCCCCAGAGCCTATAGAGCACATATGATCCCCCCGGCTCCTGGCCCTGTAGGCACTACTTCAGTCCCTGTGGATCCCATACTAGTCCCCCTTGGAGCCTATAGGCTCTGTACAGTCCCTCCCTGTGCCCTATAGGGTATTTTGTGCTCTACCCCTTCCCCACGAGACATCTGGTCCCCGTAGTGCCTACCCGCTCCCTCCCTGGCCCCTATAGAGACCACTCCACAGCCCCACCCCCTCCAGGAACACTTCTGGTTCTTATAGACTATACATCTTCTCCCTGGTCCCTAGAGGGTCTATGCAAGCTTCCCCCTACAGCTCCTTTAAGAGACCTATGATCCCTATTGCACGTAAAGGTTTCCTATAAGGACCATATAACGTTGCCTCACTCCATAGGCCATCGCTGACCCCTATAGGATGCATACGATGGTTGATACAAGGTCTGTCCCCCCCCAGCACCTATAAGACTCCGATTCCCCACTCTCCTCCAGCCTCTCCCCAACCCAGTGATGGTGCCTATGAGGTCGTGACCCCGCATGGAGACCCCAGCAGCTCCCCCTGCCTCGGTGAGTAGCCGGGGGGGACCCAGGTAGCTGGGGAGGGGGCACACAGGCACCTGGCCACCGCCTCATCCCTGCCCCTTCCCCAGGGTTTAACTTCCGGATCAGGAAGCCGAAGGGCCCGCGGGAACCTCCGGCTGAATGGTCCCGGGTATGAGGGAGACCCCCCGCCAGGGTGGGCAGCCCCAGTGATACCTGCTGGGAACTGGACAATGACCAAACCACACGTTTATTACGAGCAATAAAACCAGTGAGAGCAGTGTCAGGTGGCGCTGAGCAGGCGGCGTTTCGGGGCGGTGGCTGTGTAGGGGTGCCAGCGCCACTCCACGTCGGCAGCGTCCCCCTGCTCCAGGGTCCCCAGGCGGATGAGATAGGCTGGAGGGACACATTGGGGACACATTAGGGACACTCCTAGGGCCACTGGGGCCAGTTGGGGCCAGTTGGGGACACTCACGGCGCAGCTGGAACCGGGGTCCCACCTCTTCCAGCTCTACCTTCTTGCCCTGGCGTCGGTAGACGTGGTTCCTGTGGGTTGGTGGCAGGGGCGGTCAGGCACCCATCAGTGTCCCTGTGTCACCCCCACTATGTCACCTCCCCTGTGTCACCCACCGAACTAAGATGACATCATCCTCGTTGGCAAATGTCACCACGCGGCGGCTGTCGGGGCGGGGGACGGGGAAAAGGTGCTTCAGGATGGTCCCAACCTGGGGAGGGGGAGAGGGTCACCCCCCCCACCCCCAGTGCCACCAACCGCTGCAACCCCCAGTGTCCCCCTGAAATGCCCTCATAAGTTCTCCATCCCCTGTCCCCCCATATCTCCCTTCATATTTCCCCATGTCCCCCCACAACCCCACCTCCCCATGTCCCTCCACACACCGCTGTACCTCCGATGTCCCCCCATACCATGTCCCCATGTCCCCCCAACACCCCCTTAATGTCCCCCCACACCCCTCCGTCACCCCCCAAATGCCCCCATGTGCCCCCACACCCCCCCTGTTCCCCCATACTCCCCTGTCCTCCTTGTCCCTACCCGGCGCCCCAAGGCGGAGTCAAGTTTCAGCAACAGCAGATGGGGGGCCGCCAGGGGGGCGCCCCCCAGCCCCCCCACCTCCTGCCGCAGCACGGCCCCACTCAGGGTGAAGTGGGCTGTGGGGCCATGGGGCAGGTGGCACAGGGACAGTCCGTCTGCATGGGGGGAGCAGTATCCTTAGGGCACACTCCTGGCAGGCCCCGCCCCTTCCCCTTAGCCCCGCCCCAACAGAGAACCCCGCCCCTTCCCCTTAGCCCCGCCCCAACAGAGAACCCCGCCCCTTCCCCTTAGCCCCGCCCCAACAGAGAACCCCGCCCCTTCCCCTTAGCCCCGCCCCAACAGAGAACCCCGCCCCTTCCCCTTAGCCCCGCCCCAAGAGAACCCCGCCCCTTCCCCTTAGCCCCGCCCCAACAGAGAACCCCGCCCCTTCCCCTTAGCCCCGCCCCAACAGAGAACCCCGCCCCTTCCCCTTAGCCCCGCCCCAACAGAGAACCCCACCCCAACAGGGAACCCCACCCCTTCCCCTTAGCCCTGCTCCCTGAGATAGCCCCGCCCCCTCCCAGCATGCCACAGGGCTGACCGGGCCTGCCACGGGTCTCGTGCAGCAGCAGCAGGTCGGTGACGCCAGCGGCCCGGCAGGCCCCCACCAGCGCCCCCAGCTCTGCCCGGCCCCGGTTCATGCGTTGAGCTCCAGGGATCAGCAGACACACCTCCTGGGGGTGGGGTTAGTGGCGGCCACGCCCCATCCCCAGCCCCTGGGGGCGGGGCCAGCCATACACACACACACATCCCCACACCCCCCCCCACCCCCGTCATGGGTCCCCAGGGGCAGGGCCAAGATGGGCACAGTCACCAAAGACCCCACCCTCTGTAAATGGGGTGGGGCCTCAGAAAGCCACACCCACCCAGCCCTACCCACCCAGCCTCCACTCCCATTGGCTCAGCCAGCACAGCCCAACCCACCTTGGCAAAGACACGGAGGCGGGCGCTGGGCTCGCGGGAGGTGGTGACCATGACCTTGGGGGGCTCCAGCCCCGCCCACCGGTACTCATCGTCTTGGCTACTGGTGGTGTCTGGGGGCAGGACTTAGACAAGCCACGCCCCCTCCTCCCACCCCAGCCCCTCCCTCCAGGCAGGGAGCTCGGGGCTGGAGGGACAGGGGTTGCACCCCGCTCTTGGGGGTTGGGTCAATTTGTTTTGGGGGAATTCAAGGCAAATTTAGCCACTGTTTTAGGGGAGAATTGCTCCAATCTGCTCACTGTTTTGGGGGGAATTAAGGTAAATTCACTCGCCAACTTTGAGGCAAAATGAGACAAGTTTGTTACTCTGTATTTAGGGAGAGAGGGGAACGGGGCAAATTTGATCCCCAGTTTGCGAGAATCAGGCAAATTTAATCTTTATTTTCTGAGGAATTAAGGCAAATCCACCCCTCATTTCGGGGTAAAATGGTGCAAAATGGACGCCAAATCTGGGGGTCCCTGGGGCAAACCCTCTCCGCTGTGGGGTTCTCCACTCACCCCCTACCCCTGGCGTGTCGAACTCCAGCTCCTTCTGCAGCGCCAAGGCCTCACGCCGCAGCTCCGTGGGCAGCAGCCGATTCTCTGCAGGGGTGGGGAGGAGGGGGTAGCACCAGGGGGCTCAGGCAGGACCCCCCAACACCCTGAACCCCTCTAAGCCCCCTTTCTCCCCAAAACCCTTCCCCCACGCCTCCCCAAACCCCTTCTTTACATCCCCCAAACCTCCTTGCCCCACTCCAAGCCCTTTACCTCCCCAAATCCCCCTTTATCCCCCCAAAATCCCCTCTGCGCCCCCAAAACCCCCTCTGCCCCTCCCAAACCCTCCCTTAAATCCCCCCAAACCCCACTCTGCCCTCACTGAAACCTCCCTCTAACCCCCAAAATTCCTCTTACGCCCCACCCTTAACACCCCAAGTCCTCTTTAACCCCGCCCCCCTCCCCCAAAACTCCTGTTTGTCCCCCTGGCCTCACCCTCCAGCGCCTGCCGGAGCTGCTCCTTCTTGTCCTGCTGCCGGCGCAGCCGCTCCTCCTGTGCCCGTCGCTGCAGGTACTCGCGGCGCTCCCGGGCCTGGCGGCGCAGCTGTGGGGGGCACGGTGACATCAAGGGGGGCACGGTGATGTAAGGTGGAGATGCTAGGGGGAAAGGGGAGCAGCACAGGGTGGGCTGCGCAGGGACACTGTGGAGGGACGCAGGGGGTGTAACATGGGGGGACAGAAGCACCCTGAGGGGCACGGGAGGTAGATGGGGATGGGGGATACTGGGGGGGGGGGGCCTGTGGAGGCGAATATGGGGGGGATGCAGGGACACCGGGGGAGGGTCTTGGGACATGGAGGGGACACAAGGGGATAGGGGGCCCCATGGGGAAACACGGGGACACTGGGGGGGGGGCATGGGGAGGGGGTTATGGGGGGATATAGGGACACTGGGGGAGAGTGGGGACATAGCGGGGACGAGATGGGGATGAGAGGCCCCATGGGGAAACACAGAGATGTTGGGAGGGGCGTGGGGAGTGGGGTATGGGGGGATACAGGGACACAGGGGGAGGGTCTGGGGATATGGGGGGGGGACACAGGGATGGGAGGCCCCATGGGGAAACACGGGGACACTGCGGGGAGTCAGGGGGCACCGTGGAGGGGACACAG
Organism: Falco peregrinus; assembly: GCF_023634155.1. Lineage (NCBI taxonomy): Eukaryota > Metazoa > Chordata > Aves > Falconiformes > Falconidae > Falco > Falco peregrinus. The sequence continues at coordinate 116,662 of NC_073738.1, forward strand.
GGGTGAGGTGCCCTGTGGGGGGGGGCCATGGGGATCCGGAGGGGGAGGCAAGGGGGGGTGTGGGGACACGAGGAGGCCATGGGGACCCCGGGGGGGCGGGCACGGCTGTGGGGACCCGGGGTGTGTGAGGACCCCGGGGGGGGACACTGGGGGGAGGGGGGACAGGACAGACGGGCCCCGAGGGAACGCATCCCCTTACCATGGTGGCACCTCCTCAGCTCCCAGCCGCTAACATGCCGGCACCTCCCAACAGCGCCGCCGCTGGTTGGCCGGGTGGCGGGGAACCAATGGGAACGGCCGATGGTGCCCGAAGGGGCGGGGCACGCCGCCAAGAGCGCGTCGGGCGGGTAGTGCAACACCGCCCTTAACCAAGATGGCGGCCGAGCCGGCTTCATTCCGCCAGGCTCTCAGCCCTCATCCAGGCTCCGCCTCCCGCCCGTCGCCAGTTCTGATTGGCCGAAGGGCGGCCGCGGGCGGCTGCTATTGGAGGAGGCCGTTGCCCGGCGTGTGGCCGCGGTGCGGGCCGCGGATGGCGGCGGCGATGGAGGGTCGGTGAGGGGTCCCGGGGGGGTTTATTTCGGTAGGCTCGCCTTTAGCGGGGGTCAGCGATGGGTTTGCTGTTTCAGTGTGACCCGGGGACGGGGGGGCAGTTGTGGGGGGCTGTTTGGGTAGGGTCTCCGGTGAGAGGGAGGGGGTTTAGGGTGATGTTTATGTAGGGTCTGCTGTTGTGGGGGTGTTTGTGGGGGAGGTGTTTTTGTAGGGTCTCCTGGGGCGGGGGCATTTGTTTCAGTGGGGTGTCTTGTGAAATACTATTTTTTCATTTTTTGTTTACACAGGGTCCCCCACGGGGGGTTTGTTTATGTGGGGTCGCCTACAGAGAATTTATTTGCATAGGATTTCCCATAGGATTTCCCATAGGATCTCCCATAGGAGCTTATTTACACAGGTCCCCCATAGGGGTTTGTTTACGCGGGCCCCCCCACGGGGCGTTTGTTCACACAGGGCCCCCTGGGCTGGGGGCAGCACTGGACGCAGCTGCGCTGGAGCTGCTGGACGCGCTGGAGACGCTGCAGGAGCGACGCCAGGTCCTCACCCAGCTCCTGCGGCAGGTAAGGGCAGGGACACAGGGACAGGCCACCCGCTGCAGGGGGGGGACACACGGGCGAGGGGGTCATCCGCTGTGGGGACATGCTACCCACCATGGGGACATGTTTCGGGACATGCCACCCACCGTAAGGACATGCTGACCCCGCTGGGGACGTGCTGCCCCCCATGGGCACACACATGGGGATGTGTCCCCCACCACAGGGACATGCCTCCCGCCACGGGGACACAAAGGGACACACCATAGGGACACGCTGCTCCATGTCCCTGTGTCCCCCCTGACCCGCTATCCCCCTGTGTCCCCCCAGGGGTGGCTGTCCCTCTCCCAGGCCCGGTATTCCCTGGGATGCCACCGTGTCTCGTCCCTGCAGTATGGGGCCACCATGGTCCCCCGAGTCCGTGTCCTGCCCAGGTAGGGGACACCAAGGAGGGGGGACAATGATGATGATGGACATGGTGGGGGGACATGGGGATTGGCTGGCTGGGGAGGACATGATGAGATTGGGGGACACTATGGGGGACACACACACACACAAGGAGGGGGTGTGACATCAGTGTACCCAGTGGGGAGGGTGGCAGATTTTAGGGTGCAGGGGGATGACACAAGGGGGTGTTGGTGACACCCATGTCCTTGTGTCACCCCCCCACAGGGAGGGGACACCTCACTTTGACGAGGTGCCAGGCACAGCACGGGACACTGAAGATCCTGATCCCCAACAGGAAGGGGGTGATGGTGAGGAGGGGTCCCATGGGTGCTGGGAGGGAAACTGGGGTGCTGGGGGGAAAATTGGGGGTGCTGGGGTGTCCCCCATGGGTGCTGGGATGGCATTTGGGGTGCTGGGAGGGTCCTATGAGTGCTGGGGGCAGAATTGGGGTGCTCCCCATGGGTGCTGGGGGCACAACTGTGGGTGTTGGGGGGCACTGGAGAGTTCCCCATTGGTGTTGGCAGGGGATTTGGGGTGCTGGGGGTGGTTCCTCAGTTACTTTGGGGTGTCACTGTTTCCCCCAGGTCTGCGCCAGCGTCGGGGTCCCCCAGAGAAGAGGGGTGCCCCCCCTCGGGCCCCCCCAGACCCACTGGCCTGGTTTGGGGTGCTGGTGCCCCCCAGCCTGCGGCAGGCCCAGGGCAGCTTCGTCCAGGGTGAGGGTGGCTCTGAAAGCGGGAGTGGTCCTCAAACTGGGACGGATCCCCAAAACCTGGGGGGGTCCCCAATTTCGGAGGGGAGTGGGGAAACCAAGTGGGGTCCCCAAAACCAGAGGGGAGGGGGGAACTGGGGAAGAGTCTCCAAAATCAGGGGATCCCTAAAATTGGAGAGGAGGGGGGAAAACCTGGAGGGATCCCTAAAACATGGGGGTTTCCCCAGAATCTGGAAGGGTCTGTAAAACCTGGGGGGGTTGTCCCCAATTTCAGAGGGGAGGGGGGACACCTGGGGGGGGGTCCCCACAGTCCAGGAGGTCCCAATGAACTGAGGGGAGGGGGAGGCCCCTAAAGGTCACGAACCTGTGCCACCCAGTCCCTTTGTCACCTCAAATATCCCACCCCTGCCCTCCCCGGTGACCCCGATCCTCTCCATGACCTCTGACCTCCCCGCTGTGTCCCCTGTCCCCAGGGGTGACGGTGGCGGTGGAGCTGGCTGGGCTGCAGGCTGCTGTGGAGGCCGCTGCCACCCGCTACCGCGGCCTCCTGCGCCGTGCGCGTCACCCAGATGGAGACGCCGACACCACGGTGACACCGAGCGACGAGACAAGCAGCACCAAGATGGCATGTGGCAACGAGACCACCGGTGACACCAAGACCCCAGGTGACACGGGCACCTACAGGGAACCCGAGGTGACATGGAGAGACACAGGTGACACCATGACCCATGGGAACAAGGGCACCGGGAGTGACACCACCAGCATCGGGGACATGGAGACCCCAGCCACGTCACCGCCACCATGACAGGTGCCACCAGCTCATGTGACGCCCGTGTCCCGCTTCCAATAAAGACACTGTGGCAGCTGTTGGCTCCGTGTCACCCGCTGTCCCCCAAGAGCATTACACCATCACTCGGCTGCCATTTAGGTGCCACTGTGATGCCACCAAATGGTCATTTTGGTGCCACGGTGATGTCACCAGGTGGCCACCTTTGTACCACATGCTTGAGGTCACCCGGCCACCATCTTGGCGCCCTGCCCCCCCCCCCCCCGGCTGCCATCTTGGTGGCCACCTGCGCCCAGCGACACGCCCCAGCTGCCATCTTTTGCCAACGTCTATGTTTATTGGGCGGGGCCCCCCTCGCCCCGCCCCCCCCCTCGCCCCGCCCCCCACCAACCCAGAGGCGGGGCCAAGACACAACAACAACTAGAGGAGTGGGGGGTGGGGCAGGGCTCAACGGAGGGGGTGTGGCCAGGGGCGTGGCCGGGCTGGGGCACAGCCCCCCACCCCGGGGCTAGCGGATGGTGTAGCGCACGTAGGGCACCTCGATGTCAGCGTCGGTGTCGTCGTTGCAGCAGAGCTCGAAGACGAGGGCCTTGACGTGGCGGCCGACCTTCTTCTTGGAGACCCGCGCCACGATCTCCGTCATCCTGAGGGACAAGGGGACGGCAGCGTCACTGCCTCCGCGGCGGGGACATCCGTCACAGTGAGCGCTCAGGGGGGTCCTGGCTATGGGTCAGGGGCAACCTCGCGGGGAGGCATCACGGGGACCCCCTGTGGTGGCCTCTGCCCCGGCGGTGACAGGGACACGCGTGGCTGGGGAGTGACATCAGCTCGCGGTGACGCAGGGACTGTCACCCTATAGTAACGGGGCCCCAGCCGAGACCCTTCCCCCACCCATGGGACGCCTCCCTCACCCTGAGCCCCACATCCCGCGCGGGTGCCCCCCCCCCCCCCCCCCCCCCCCAGGTGCCCCCCCACCCCTGGGTGCCCCCGCCAGGCCCTACGGTTGGTCGTGGCGCTCGCGCAGCTTGGCGGCTGGCATGAAGAAGGAGTAGAGCATGGAAACACCTTGTGACAGCATCGTGATCTCCAGCCGGTGCTCCTTCTGAGGGGGACAGGGGGGCAGCGGGTGGGTGCAGGGCACCCAAAGGTGCCCCACAGCGACCCACAGCCTTTGGGGCACCAGCCACCGTGGTGGCTGCATCTCCCCACCTTCCCCCTGCGGTGCCCCGTCTTGCGTTGGAGTCCTTCAGGGGGTGTGTGTGGGGGACATGGGGACATGGGGTGGGGCCCCACAGCCCCCCCAAGTGCCTCTCCATCACCCCTCCCAGTGCTCCCAGTACCTTGAAGTAGGCGAGGAACTGGCGCAGAGTCATCTCTTGCCCGTCAGGCTGCAGCCCCTGCACCTCAAACCGGTCCCACAGCGTCCACTCCACCTCGTAGTACTGGGGGGGCAGACCCATGGCGGGGGGCTCAGACCCATGGCGGGGGGCTCAGACCCACGGCCAGCCACAAGGACCCGGGGAGCGCAGTGGGGGGTCTAGGGGGGTCACTGGGACCACGGGGTGACTTGGAGCACCTGTGAGGTCCCACAGCATGCTGTGGGGCTGGCCTCTATGGGTCAGGGAGCCGTGGGGCAGCACCCCAACCCCACCGAGACCCCAGACCACCCCCAGCAGTTGACCCCCACCCCACTCCCACCCCCTTTGGGCAGCACCCAGCGGGCACCAGGCCCTGGGGATGGCTCTAGGGTCCGCGCGGGTGCCGCGGGGCAGCCCCCCACCTTGTTGCGGGGGCAGGCGAGGGGCTCGGAGAAGCCAACGAAGGGCAGGGCCAGGTTGAGGAAGGCGTTCTTGTAGGAGGCCAGGCGGCGGTGGCCCTGCACCAGCTTGTAGAGCTCCAGGCAGGCCAGGCCCACCACGGCCCCCGTCGTGGTGGCGATGGCGGGGATGATCTTCCCTGCGATCAGCTTGCTCTGCCCCATAGGAAGATACCTATAGGGGCTGGGCGGGGGCATTGCCCCCCAACGCCCCCGCTGGATCCCCCGAGGGAGGGGCTATAGACCCCGGCTCTGCGGGCCCTGTAGCCCCCTTTGTGTGCCCTACAGCTCTATACATACTACGCAGCCCGTGTATACGCTGTACAGAGCCCCGTATAGGCTCTGCGTGGCTGTAGGTGTGACATACGTTACAGGCTGCCCTACGAAGTCTACGTGCAGCCTAGAGACCCTGCAGGTATTCCCTAGAATTATATTCCATCTCTTTTTTTTTATAGCATTTCTGTAGCTTTTTGCTGCAGTGTTTTCTATAGCATGTATATTCTGAGCGTTCTATGTACGCGAGACCTCGTACGTACTCTAGACCCTTATGCACCATATACATACCCTATAGACTCTGTATATGCTTTATAGATCCTTTACAGATCCTCCGTGCATCCGTATGTACTCGCAGATTCTACGTGTTCTATAGATTCCCTCAGCTCTCCGCAGAGGCTATACGGACCTTAAATATCTATGAGCCATATACGTACTGTAGATCCTACAAGGCCTATATGCTCCTTCCAGCTGCTGTGCGCTCCTTATAGACTCTATATGCTCCTTACAGGCTCCGTTTCCTACGGACCCTACGCACGCCCCGTAGGCCCTACGGAGCAGAGCACGCCCCTCAGACGTATGGCACAGACCGTACAGCGCCATAGGACCCCTCCCCAGCACCCACAGACCCTCTGCGGCCCCTGTAACACACCGTAAGGAACTCATTAATGCCCCAAAGCACCCCCCAGCACCCATGGGACCCCCCCAGATCACGTAGGACCTGCCCAGCACCCCATAAGAACCCCAATAACGCCCCATGGCCCCCCCCCCCCCCCCAGCACCCACCTTGTGGCGGTCGGCTGGGGGGATGTCATAGTTCTCCGCTCGCAGGTTGGAGGCAGCAACGATGAAATCCATGTGGAAGTTGGTGTCATCGTCCTGGGTGAGGAGCACCCATGGGTAGGGGAGCACCCATGGGGGGGGGGGGGGGGGGCACCCTTTTTTTTTTGGGGGGGGGGGGTGGGGCGGGGGCATGCACTTTGCTCATCTCTGGGGTGGTGACAAAGTAGTAGTGGCTCCCCGAGGGTGGGTAGGTTGGGGTGCAGCACCCATGGGTGGGGGGGCACTCATGAGTAGCTGGGGGCACCCATGGGTGCTAGGGGGGGGCAGCACCCACCTTCTCGAACTCGATGGGGAACATTCGGAAGCCAGGCAGCTCCTCGGGGCTGGGCAGTGACGCTTTCAGCTCCTCCAGGCGCCCGTCATCTGTGGGTGAGGGGGGCACCCATGGGACCCCCGGCACTCACAGGCCCCCCCCGAACCCCTAAGTACCCCCAGCACCCATAGGTGCCCCCAGCACCCACAGGTGCCCTCCAGCCCCCGTGCTTGTCCCAAACCCCAATCCAACCAGCTCCTCTCTCCGCCCGGTTCCCCCCAGCACCCATGGGTGCGCCCCCCCCCCCCATACCAAGGGCGGTGGTGGCGCTCTGCAGCTCCTGGTCGGAGACGTGGATACGGACACCGGCCTTGGGGGCGAAGGGGGGGACGCGGACGTGGCGCAGGAGCTCTGCCACCGCCCCCCCGGTCCCGTGAGCCCCCGATCCCGTAGCTCTGGGCGAAGAGGTTGGCTGCCGCCATCACGTAGTCCAGGTGGAGGGGCTGGAGAGGGGCACCCACGGGTGCCGGGGGGGAGAATGTCAGGGAGGGATGACACCCCAAAGGGACAGATGTCACCCAACGAGGACAGAAGGGGGTTTAAGGGTGATGGGCGCCCCCAAAGGGTGGTGGATGGCACCCAAGGGTGACAGCGCCCCCCACAGGCCACCCCAGCGCCCCACTCACGTTGTCAGGGTCAAAGACGAGGGGGTGCGGGCAGCGCTTGGGCCCCGACCAGAAGAGGGTCCCAGAGTTTGTCTTCTGCAGGGGGGTAATTAAGAGTTAGTGACGTAATTAGAGCACGAAGGGGTTAATGAGGCAACTGGGGGAGCAATTAGGGGCTCTTGGGGTAAATCAAGGGGCAGGAAGGGGTTAGTGGGGCAACTAGAAGTTAATGGACATAATTAAGAGACAACTGGAAATCAACGGGGATATTAACGACCAATGAGAGCTTAATGAAGACAATTAAGGAATAATTGGTTAATGGGGGCTAAATATAAGATATTTATATGTACATATATAATATATATAAAGTAAAAGTGAAAAATAATGGGGTAGAAGGGTGAATTAGGGAAATCAAGGCACAACTGGGGGTTGATGGGTGTAATTAAGAAGTAATTCAACATTAATGACAGACATTAAGGGGCAAATAAGAATTAATGTGGGTAATTATGAAGCGGCTAAGGGTTGATGAGCGCAATTAGTTGATCATTAGGAATTAATGGGAAAAGAGCACTTAATGAGGATCAATAAGGGGCAATTAGGGGTTGTGGGGGCAGAATTAAGGGGGCAGAAAAGCACTGAGGGTGTCATGAGTGTGAATGAGGTCAGTGGGGGGGATATTCCTAACTAAGAGTACCCCACCCCCCCCAGGGGACCCCAGACCCCCCCAGGGGACCCCAGACCCCCCCAGGGTCCCCGAGCACCCACCTGCCCCGGGGGAAAGTTGTGCAGCAGCTGGCGGATGTTGTTGCTGTACTGGCGGTGCCAGTGGCGACAGGCCCAGGCGACGCAGTCGGGCCAGCCCCGCGGCCGCTCGCTTACCAGGCTGCGCTGCACCGCCTCCAGCACCTCCAGCGGCTGCGTGCCCGCCAGGCGCAGCGTGCGCTCCACAAATTTGGGGTCCCTGCGGGCATAGGGGGGCGGGGGGAGGGGGGTGAGGCTGGGGGGTGCTGCAGGGGGCGTGGGGGGGGGCGGGGTTAGCGGGTGCCCCTTGTCCCTCTGCCCTCCCCTCGACACCCACATCAGGTACTGGTTGACGTTCTCTGCCGGTTGCTTGAAGAGACCCTCGAACTCGTCACGCGCCCACTGTGGGGGAGGAGCTGTCAGTGGAAGGACCCCCCACGTCCGGGACGCCCCCACGGGGCACCCAGGTGTCCAGGGTCCCCTACAGAAGGGACCCAAGCATCTAAACCACCCCAAAGGTGGCCCTGGGGTTTCCAGAGCACCCTATAGCGGGCACCCAAACACCCGGGGCCCGCTACAGAAGGGAGCGGGGCGCGCGAGACCCCCGTAGAGGTACCTGCAGGGTGTGCTCGATGGCGTTGGGGAAGTTCTTGAGGGTGCAGATGGGGATGGCCTTCTCAGGGGGGTCCTGGCTGGAGCTGTAGGACTCGCTCAGGAAGGGGATCACCACCTGCACGTTCCCCTTTGTCCCCAACGTCCCCGACTCCAGCAGCGGCTTCCGATAGTAGACGCAGCGCCGGTCCATATAGAGCCCTACGGGGGGAGAACCGCAGCGTCTGTAGGGTGTCTGTAGGGCACCCAGGCCCCGCGGGGTTGTCCTGGAAGGGACTCTGGGGCACTCTTCGAGGTCCCTATAGCACTCCAGGCAGTTCTTACAGCATTTTTCGGGTCCCTATAATATTCCTGAGGTCCCTTATAAGGACCTCTGAGGGTCCCTAGAGCATCCAATAGCCAAGACTCCTTAGAGCACCCCAAGATCACCCTGCAGTACCCCGAAGACGCCCTACAGCCCCCCAAAGCCCCACACAGCGCCCATGTGATGCCCTACAGCACCCCCAAACCACCTGCAGCACCCAAGAAAACCCTACAGCGCCTCGAAAACATCCTGTATCATCCTAAAGACTCTCCATAGCCCCCCCCAACCCCCCGGAGAACCCAAATGACTTATCCAAAGGACCTTCCCAGCACCCTGAGGGCCCCCCACAGCACCCCGAGGGCCCCACAGGTGCTCACGGGCATCGACATTGTCCAGGGCGTTGGCGACACCATCCAGGGCCTCGAAGAAGTCGTCATCGTAGACGCGCTCAGTGTCGGGGCCGACGCGGTCAGGGCGACTGCTCACCCCGCAGCGCTGGGTTCATCTCCCGCACTGCCGCTGCCGCCCGTTCCGACTTCAGTTTCTGTGGGGACCCACGCCCCTTCAGGCCCCACCCTTTCTGGCCCCACCCCCTGAAGCCCCACCCCTCCATGCCTCTCCCAGTCCCACCAAATGTCAAGGCAACTTGATTGTTGACGTTGGCCAACTCCACGGTGGCATCTTGACGGTAGCTCCCCGCTCCGACCCTGCCCCCTAAGACCCCCCCAAAGGCTCTGCCTACTCATCCCCCACCCCACGGACTCCCCCTCCTTCGGCCCCACCCATTTAGTCCCCTCCCACCTACTGTTGCCACCTTCGTATGACTCAACCTTTGGTGTTGCCTTGGCCAAGTCAATGTCAACTCATTCCTTGGCAGTTCCCACCCCAGACTCCACCCCTATGGACTCCACCCCTTGAGGCTCCACCCACTCAACCCCACAGGCTCCTCCCCCCTTGATCCTGCCCCTCACCGTCACGTCCCAGGGCCGGAAGAGGAACTGGCGGTTGAGGTTGGACTTCTCGATGGTGTCCATGTCGGTGACGGTGATGCAGCCTTCAGGGCCGCAGCCCAGTCCCACCATTGCAAAGTTCTTCAGCAGCTCGCAGCCAATGGCCCCTGCCCCCACCTGTGCCCGGGGACATGTGGGGACACTCAGGGAGACTTGGGGACACTCAGGAGAACCGTGAGGAGACTTGGGGACATGCAGGTAGACATGGGGGGACACCTGGGGACACAGCCCAAGGTGGCCACGGAGGCCTGGGGGCACATGGATGGGAGAGGATGACGCTTGGTAGACCCGTGAGTGCATGAGGGGACATCTGGGGACAAGTGGAGGACACAAGGGGACACTTGGGGCCATATGGATGCAGGTGGAGACATGCAGGGGTGGAGGACCCAGGTGGGGACGCGGTGGGGGGACGACGACTTACCACGAAGTACTTCTGGGCACCCAGCTTGGCCTGCAGTTCCGCCCCAAATACAGCAATCTGCCCATCGTAGCGGCTGTTGCGCTGGGGACAACGTAAAGCGTCACGCAGATGCATCACAAAGCCACCCATGGGTGTCCCCAAGAAGGTAGCCCACCCATAGGTGCTCTATGACCAAAGCCCACCACAAGGAGATGCCCACTTGGGGTGTCCCCGGGAAAGGTGGGTCACCCATGGGTGATTTCAACGTGGCCAACCCATGGGTGTTCTCCACCAACTGCCCTACAACCGACATCCACCCCAAGGCAACACCAGCTACGGGTGCCCCCTGCCGCCCACCCCCTGCCGCCCCCACCCATGGGTGCTCACTGGGCGACACTGCTCCTCAGTCAGAACCGTTTCCTTGTTGTCCTCAGGGAGACACTCCAACGCGTCGAAGTAGAGCCATTGGGTGATGGGCGTGAACTTCCCCGACACCGCCTGCGTCACAGTCTTTGTTAGGGGACCCAGGTGGCCAGGGAAGGGACCCAGGTGGCCGGGGAAGGGACCCAGGTGGCCAGTACCTTCATGACCTCCTGGGCCGCCAACCCCCCGATGAAGGCGTTGACGGGGGCCAGGTCACCGGTGGCCTGGAAGGCCAGTTCCCGCAGCACCTCTTCATCCAGCTCCGCCCCTGGAGCCACCTCCCGGGTCAAGGCCACCACCTCCGCCGCATCACCCTGGGTGGGGACACACAATGTTGGAGACAACTCTGGGGACACCAGGGAGGACCCTCAGGACCACCAGCAGAGAAAGGTGAGGCCACGTGGTGGTGAAGGAGCTGGTGGCCTCACCGCTCCCAGCACCCTCAGCGTTCCCCATGCCCCCTGCTTTGTCCCCAAGCCCCCCGGTGTCCCCACCTGGTGACGTGGCCGAGGGGGGTGGCCGTGCTGGTGGATGAAGCGGTGCAGGGCCTGCCAGCCCCAGTGCATGACTGGAGGTCTCTCGGCCTTCCCGAAGTCGGTGATCATCAGCTCCGGCTCCACCAGTGCTTCCCGCAGCCGCTTCTGGGGTCGGAGGGGACGGAGGGGACAGGTGAGCACCCAGTGACTCGTCCCAGCAGCTTCCAGTAATCCTCAATCCCCTCCTAGTGCCCCACAGTGACCTCCCACCCCCTCCTAGTCCCCTCCCAACGCTTAATCCATCCCCAGTCCCTCCCAATTCCCCCTAGTCCCCTTCTAGTGCCTCCTATTCTGCCCCCAGTCCCTCCCAGTGCCCCCCAGTCCCATCCCTGTCTGCCCCCAGTCCCCCCCTAGCGCCCCTCACTCCCTGCCAGTGCCTTCCCAGTGCTCCCAGTGCCACTTACGAAGCGGATGTGCTTGGGCATCTTGACCTGGGTGACAATTCCCCCCCTCACGTAGTCCCCGAACCCGCTGGTGTCGCCGATGCTGAAGGTGTATGGCCCTGTGGGGAGGGGCTGTCACAGAGGGTCCCCAGCACCCGGGGCGCCCTATAGAAGGGACCCCTGTGTCCGAGGCGCCCTATAGAAGGGACCCCGGCGTCCGAGGCGCCCTATAGAAGGGACCCCGGTGTCCGAGGCGCCCTATAGAAGGGACCCCCGGTGTCCGAGGCGCCCTATAGAAGGGACCCCCGGCATCCGAGGCGCCCTATAGAAGGGACCCCGGCGTCCGAGGCGCCTTATAGAAGGGACCCCGGCGTCCGAGGCGCCCTATAGAAGGGATCCCGGCGTCCGAGACGCCCTATAGAAGGGACCCCCGGCACCTGGGGCGCCCTATAGAAGGGACCCCGGCACCCAGGGCGCCCTATAGAAGGGACCCAGGCACCTGGGCTCACCAAGGACGCGGATCTCCATGGGGCCGCAGCTGTTCAGCTCCTCCATCCCCTCCACCTCAGTGAAGGTGACAAAATCGCCCGTCTCGAAGCCGTGACGAGCCTCATCCAGGCACGTCACCTCCCCCGGGCACCCCTTGGTCACCATGGAAACCATGGCGCTGAGGGGTTGTTCCCCATTGGTGTCCGTCACCACCATGTCGTCCCCAAAATCACAGAAAAGCTGCCTAAAATAGGGGAGGGACGTCAGGCAGGGGCCGCAGCCATCCGGGAGGCCTTACGGAAAGCAGCTGGGTGTCTGGCTCACCCAAAAAGCCCCCGGGTGTCGGCCACCACCAGCTTGATCCCATGGCTGTGACAGAAGTCCCCAACCCACAGTTGTTCCTCTAACGACGAGTTGGTCAACACCACCACCTGCGGAGAGACCGCGTCCATCTGTCCGTCCACCCCCCGCGAGCAGAGGGACAGCAGGACAGACAGCAGGACGGATAACCCCCGCCGCGGGGAGGATTTGAGGGGACAGGCAGCCACAGAGAGGGACAGCAGGAAACACAACCGGACCGACAGACTAACAAATAAAGGCACATGGAGACCATCAGACTGCAAAAGCAGCAGGTACAGGGGGTCTGGGGGGGTACAGGCAGCCACAGAGACGTAAGGAGTCACGGAGACGTACAGTCAGATGCACAAATGGATGCACTGACAGCGGGACACGGACAAAACCAGAGCCAGGGCTGGTTGATGGGAAGCCACCGGTGCCCCAGAGGGACACAGCCATCCCCCGGGGGGGACCCACGGCTGCCTGGGGTACAACCAGCCAGATCTCACAGCTGGCCCTGACTACAGCCAGCCAAATGACCACGGATGGTTGTGGCGAGACCACCGCTGTGCCAGGGGACGCAGGGGTCCCCAGAGAGGGTACACGTGGCTGTTGCAGGTACCACGGGCCACAGAGGTTCAGTCGGCCACGTGAGACAAGTTGGATGCCCAAAAAAATGGCCCCAGGGTTGATTTTTTGGGGAAAAAAAAGGGGCACAAAGAGGGGTACAGGCAGAGGGGGGTGTACCTGGAAGGGTGCCAGCATGTCCTGGCTGAGGGGCTGGCGGGTGCTGGTGACAGCCACATAAGCGTTGAGCTCAGCTAACCGGGGCAGCGTCGCCTCCGCCCGGTTCTGCCCCACATCTTCCTCCCGCAGGAAGAACTAAGGGGGGCAGGAAAAAGTAAAATAGGGTGTCAGGGGGGTCCTGGCACCCTACCACCCCCCAGACACTCCCCAGCACCCAGGGAAGGCCCCTCCAAGAAACCAGGGGGGGGATTCAGGGAACCAAATAGAGGATTTCGTGGGGTATTTAACACCAGGGGGTGGTAATCAGCCACCCAGGGGGATATTTAAATGTGTGCGGGGACATTTAGGCCCCTTAGGGGGGTATTTAAGGGCTTGGGGAGGTATTTGGGTGCCTTAAGGGGGGTATTTAAGGGCCATAGGGGCCCAAACCACCCCGAAACCTGAATGCATAGGGATATTTACCCCCCCCCAGCAAATAAACTACCCCTAGGAGGGCACTTATCTCCCCTAGGGAATGCCATCATCCTACACAACTCCCATGGGTGCTACTTGCCCCTCAAGTTAATTAATTAATCCCCAGGTAAATAAATTACCTTGTGAGAAGCACTTAATTCCCCTAACCAGCCCCAGTAATGACTCCAGAGGTGGGCGTTTATCCTGGGGGAGGGGGGCACTTAGCTCCTGTGGGGAACCCCATCACCCCAGAGAACAATCCCCCATGGGGGCTAATTACCCCCCAGGTTAATTACCTGTAAGGGGGACTTAACTTCCCTGATAATGACCCCAAGAGTAAATTAATTACCCCAGGGGGAACACTTTCAACTCAGCTCAGACATACAACCCACCCCAAAATCAGCTCCCTGAGAATTAACTGCCCTGGGGGGGAGAGCGTTAATTAATTCGTTGGGTTAATTAACTCACCTGGGAGGCAAGGTCAGGCCAGGCAGTGGGTTGGGGGTCATGGAGGGTGACAGATTTGACCCCCCCCAGCACCAGGTTCTTGGCCACCTCCACCCCCAGCCCCCGCAGCCCCGACACCAGGACGTTGGACGTCTGCATCCGCTTCATTGCCTCATGGCCCAGCACATACCTCGGGAGGAGGAAAAAGGGGGGGGGGGGTGTCAGGGGCTCCCCAGATCCTCCTGGAGCCCCCCAGGATCCCCCTCCAAGGCTGTGGAAACAGCTGAAGGTACCTGGGAGGGACCCAGGCACGTGGGGAGCCCCCAAGTCCATAGGGGACCGCCCAAGAGGCAACCTGGCATCCCCCCAAATCCATAGCGACCCCCCGAAGTCACAGGGGACCACCCCAGCACCCCCAGGAGGGAGCTGGGTACTCACAGCTGGCGGGAGTAGAGCCCCTCATCGATCTCGGCCTCGGCCCCGTTCTTCGCCATGCCCTGGGGAAGGGACACAAGGTGACAACAGCGTCAGCAGGGTGGGGGGCCATCAGGGAGGAGGGGGGGGATACCGGGGGCATGGTGCAGCAGTGGGGAGGGCTGAGAGGTGCCAGGCAGGTGACACTGGGTGCCATGTCCCCCTGGGATGGGGATAAAGACGGGTCAGGGGTGATGGACGGGTGATATGGGGGGACATCAGGTGACCCAGAGAGTGGAGTCACCCTGGGGTGGGGCAGGAAGATCTGGGAGGTGACAAATGGGTGACATCCAGGTGACAACAGGGTTGGCCAGGTGAGCGACAGAGCCAGCCAGCGGGTGACGCTGCTGTTGATGGGGGTGGCTCTGAGCAGAGGGAACTACGAGGACAGGAGGGGACATGTTATCCCCAGGACACACAGGGACACCTGGGTGACACAAGTTGACAGTAAAGTGACACCACATAGCGCTCCCATTGACAGGGGTAGCTCTGAAAGCCACGGGAGGGACAACAAGGACCAAGGGTGACATATGTCACTGCCAAGATATGTAGGGACACCCAGGTGACAGCAAGTGACACCCAGGTGACCCCAGATGACAACAAGTGACACCCAGGTGACATCCACATTAGCAGGAGCAGCGCTGAGTGCCGCAGAGGCAACAATGAGACCAGAGCAGGTAACGGGGCCCCCCTGGGGTGACAGAAGGTGACACTCACGTTGGTGGGGGTGACGCTGGCGGGGACGGCGGGGGCGGGGGCGCGGCTGGAGCCCGTTGGTGGCTCGGACCCGGAGACGCGGCGCTTCTTCGACAGCGGGGAGCTGGACATCTGCAGGGTCAGAGGTCAGAGGTCAGCTGGGGACAACAGGGGTGACACGGGAGGGGAAGCAGGGTGATGCTGAGGGCCATAGGTGACATTTGGGGGACAAGGGATGGCAGGAGGTGACACTGAAGGCGGTGGGTGACACATAGAGTAGCACTGACAGACACAGTGGCACCAGGTGACACACTGGGTGACACCAGGGACAGTGGGTGATGCTGGGGGGTGTGTGGGGTGGCAATGGGTGACACTGAGGGTGGTGGGTAATGCATGGGGTGGCACTGAAGGACACAGCGGTTCTGGGTGACACAGGGGGTGACACTGGTATGGACAGGGGGATGGCAACAGGTGACACTGAGGGCAGTGAGTAACATCTGGGGGGACAGGAGGGTGACAGCAGGTGACACTGGGGGCAGTGGGTGTCATTTGGGGGGTGACAGCAGGTGATGCTGAGGGTAGCAGGTAACATTGGGGATGGAGAGGATGACACCAGGTGACACCAGGGGATGGAGGGTGACGCTGGGGTGAACACTGGGTGACACCAGGTGACACTGTCCCCCCGCAAAGGAACCCAGGCACCCAGGACAGTAACCCCCCCCTCCCCCCCAAAGCTTGAAAGCGACGGGACTTTCCAAAGGGTTCCCACTAACGAGGGTCTTGGGAGGGGGTGGTGGTGTCTGTTAACGAGGGTGCAATTAAGTAGTTTCTATTACCGGGGGCGGGTTCCCACTACCGGGGGAAGGAGTTCCCATTAACCAGAACCGAGTTCCTACTACCGGGGGTCCCCAGAGTGGGGTCTTCCATTAACCGGGACCAGGTTCCTACTACCGAGGGTCCCTGAGGGGAGGTTCCCATTAACCGAGGCCACGTTCTCACCCCCGGGGGTCCCAAGGGAGGGTGCCCATTAACCGAGACCGGGCTCGTACTAGCGGGGTTCCCCAAAGCCCCCCTCTCCCAGCCCCTCCCCTCAGGGCTCCCCTCAGGCCTTGAGGGGGAGGTCCCACTAACCGGGGCGCGGATCACTACTAACAAGGGCCGGGTCCCCCCCGCTCCCATCCCCCCCCATCCCCTTCCCCGTGCCCCCCCTCCCCCCGGGGCCCCCCCGGGCCCAGCACCCCCGCACCAATGATGCTGTCCAGGCCCCGCCGCCGGGTCCCGCCCGCTCCGTTCGGCTCCTCCGCGACAAGATGGCGGCGGCGGCGGCTGCCCCCCGCCGCCCCCTCCCTCCCCACTCTCCGCCCCGCCCTCCGGCTATTCCCATTGGCCACCGGCACCCGGCGCCGCGCTTCCACTGGCTACAGCCTCCCGCCACCGCCCGCCTCCTCCCCCCCCCGCCGCAAGCGACGCGCTGATTGGGGGGGGCGCGCCCCGGGTGGCCCGCCCCTTTCCTCCCGACGGGACCCGGATGGAGAGGCCCCGCCCACCCTACGCATACGGAATGAGGGGGCGGGGCCTCGTGACACAGCACGGGGCGCGCGGCCCCGACGGCGGCCGAGATGGGATACGGGGCCTATGGGACGCCTGTGGGGGAATATAGGGGCCGATAGGGGGCCTATGGCGCAGCACAAGCGTCTATAGAGGGCCTATAGGGGCAATGGAGGTCGATAGAGGGCCTATGAGGCAGCACAGGGACCTATAGGGGGCTGTGGATAGCTGGAATGGAGGATAGGAGGTTATGCAGGACCTGAGGGGGGGTACAGGAACTTATAGGGTACCTGTGCGGCATGGGGAGGAGGACTAAGGCAGCCTGTGGGTATATATGGGGAGCTTTGGAGGGCTATAGGGGCTTGGGGAACCTATAGGGGCCCATGGAAGAGTTGTAGGGGGCTATTTGGGCCCTATAGGTGCCCAATGAGGGCTATAGGGACCTATGAGGGAGGTTGTCTGGGCTGGAGAGGGTGTATAGGGGATTAAGGTGGGGCTATAGGAGCCGGTAGGGAAGGTATAGGGGCCAAATAGGTGCTGGGGGTGTGTGCGCATGGGGGCTGGTGGGGGGCTATAGGGACCCATGGGGCTCCTATAGGGGCACTGGGGGGGGTCATGAGGAGCCATGGGTGCTATATGGGCCCAGAAGTGAAGGGCTTGGAGGCCAAAGGGGGCTATGGGGAGCTATAGGGACGGGGGTATAGGGGTTAGGGGAGGCCTTTAAGACCTGTGTGGTGTCAGGACCATGTGGTGTCACCCTGTGGTGACATCACGATACCTCCTGGGCTGCTGGGACATGTAGTCCATGTGTTCTAGCACCCCCCCGCCCCCCCTCAGAAAGGGACCCAGGTATCTAGGTGCTCCCTCTCCCTCACCACCAAAAAGGGGACCTAGGTGTCTGGGAAGCCCCCGGAAAGAAACGGGACCAAGGCATCCAGCTGAGACCCCATCACTTTATTAACAGCCTCACAGTGGGGGCACCTGCACCCCCCCCAGAAGGGGCCTCAGGCATCCGTGGGGGGGGCCCAGGTGCCCTGACTCACTCGGGGGGGGGCAGGGCCAGGCGCGCAGGGTCATAGTAGTTGGAGTCGAGCAGCGGCAGCCCCCGCCGCTCCCGCTCCCGCACCTGCAGCTCGGCCTCACGCCGGGCCCACTGCTGCAGCCTGTGGAGGAACATGCTTTCAGGGACCTGGGGGGTCCTAGAGGCCACTACTGCCCGCCCCCCCCAGGCCTCCCACACCCACCTATAGCCCCCCTGGAGCACCACAGTGCCCTATAGGGGGCTATAGCCCCCAAGGTCCCCCCATGGGCTCCTGCAGGCCTGCCACAGTGCCCTGTAGACGCTATAGATCTCTATATCTCTTCGCAGGCTGTTACACATTGGTAGACACCTCCTACGCGTCAGCTTTAAACCAATGTATCTTCTCACAGCTTCCAACAAAACCCCACATGCATTCACATGCCCCTACAGACCGCCACCCCCCCAGCCCTCTTTATCTCCCTATAGGCCCCTATATCCCTTCCTAGACTCCTATAGACCCCCACAGGCCCCCTATAATCCCTCACAGGCCCCTACGGGCCCCCTATAGGTCCCTATATCCCTTTCTAAGCCCGTATAGGTCCCACAGGACCCCTAGGGCTCACTGTAGGCTCCCTATATCCCTTCTTAAGTCCCTAGAGACTCCCATAAACCCCTAGGGGCCCTCTATATAGGCTCCTATAGACCCCCACAGACCCCCTAAGGTCTCCCTATACCTGCTCATAGACCCTTACAGACCTGCCCCCTAGCTCTCACAGCCCCCAACAGCCCCCATAGGGGCCTTCTATACCCTCCCATAGGCTCCTATAGACCCTCACAGACTTGTCCCCAGGCTCCCACAGACCTCACATAGCCCCCCATAGGGGGCCTCTATACCCTCCCACAGGCCCCCCTATAGGCTTTCCCTGAGCCTTCTGCAGAGCCCCCCCAGGCCCCTACCCCCTGTGCGTTAAGGAGGATCCCGGAGGCCAGGCTCCCCCCTCACCCATAGTCAGGCAGGTAATGGAGGAACACGCTGCCAAGGACGATGGCGAGAGAGATGCCGGTAAAGAAGACGGCTCGCATGTTGAGAACGTCCACATCAGGGTCCTCCGAGAAGCCGTGGTAATCGGGGTTCTGGTGGCACCCGGGCACTTGGGTCACCCACTGCCAGACCCTGGGGTCCAGCCCCCTCCCCCATTCCATGAAACCCTTTTCCCTCCCTTCCTTTAACTCCTGTAAGCCACCCATAGCCACGCCCACACGGTTTGGCTCCGCCCCAAGGACGCACACCCTCACAGACCACGCCCCCTCACGTAAGACCCGCCCCCAGCCTTCAAGCCCCGCCTACTCGGCCAAGCGGCATCCCTAGTATAAACCCCCGTTTCTTGCCCAAGCCCCGCCCTTTCTGCTCCTGACCACGCCCCTTCCTCAAAGCCCTGCCCCTTTAACCCTGGGCCACCACCCGTCCCTACAAGCCCCGCCCCCTTCACTAGCCGCGCACTCTCCCGGCCCCATCCACCTTCTTTTGGGCTAATGCCATTGGCTCCTCATGGTGGGGTTCGGCCCCCAGCGGCGCCGGCGGCACCATCACGGCCCCGGACGGCCCCGCCGAGCGGCCGCGCACTCCGACCCGCAGAGCCCGCAGCGCCCTCCCCAGCGCCGCCATCTTCTCCACTGAAGTACCTCCCACCCACTGCCGCCTCTTCCGGGCGCCCGCCTGGCCAATCAGAGAGAGCTGCCGCGCCAGCCCTCTCTGGTGGTTGGTTGGAGCGCGGCGGCGTCCCGCCCCCGTGCCGCAACCGCCGGGTGGCTCCGCCTCCGTACAGCGCACATCCAATCAGAGACCGGCGCTGACACCCTCGAACCAACCGGAGCCGTTGTCCCGCCTTCTCCTGTCGTTTTGAGAGTGGCTCCGCCTCCCCTGCTCACAGCCAATCAGAAACTGCCGCCGTTTCGCTGGAGCCCCGCCCCAGTCCTTTCCACCTCCCCTCAGGGCTGGCCCCGCCGTCCCTGGCGCAGACCAATGACAAGGGTGACTGAGCGGATGGGCGGATATATCGACCAATGGTGAAGGGGCGGGGGCGGGCGCCCGCGCGCGGGGCGGGCCGGGCGCGTGGAGGTGCCGCCATTTTGCTGGTGGGGAGCGGCAGCGGCGGAGCGGCGCGGACAGGTCGGGGCCTACCGGGGCGGGGCCGGGCCGGGCCTACCGGTACCGGGGCGGGGCGGGGCGGGGAGGGACGGGACCTACCGGGGCCCTTGGCGCAAGCGGGGGTTGGATGGCGAGGGGCAGGGTCTCATATGCTAATTAGTGGGCGGGGCACGACGAGGGTCTTCATTGCTTTGTTTTTGTCTGGGGCACGTCCCAGTGTCTCCCAGTTCATCCCCTTTACCTCCCAGTGCGTTTCCCGTTACTCCCAGGGCCTCCCACTTCATTCCAGTGCCTCCCCAGTTACTCCCAGGGCCTTTCAGTACCTCCCAGTTCATTCCAGTGCCTCCGCAGTTAACCCCAGGTCCTCCCACTTCATTCTAGTGCCTCTCCAGTTACCCCCAGTGCCTCCCAGTTCCTCCCACTTCATTCTAGTGCCTCCCCGCTTATCCTCAGGGCCTTACAATATCATCTGGATTCTCCCAGTGTTCCCCAGTTCCCTCCTAGTTCCTCCCTGGTTCATCCCAGTCACTCCCAGTGCCCCTGAATGCCGAACCCGTCCAGTTTATCCCGGTTTGTTCCAGTGCCTCCCCAGGTCATCCCAGTCTTTCCCAGTGATGCTGACTGCGTTGCTCCCCAGTGCTTTCCAGTAGCTCCCAGTGCTGTCTGTCCAGTTGCCCCCCGATGACTCCTAGTAGTTCCCAGTGCTGCCTGATTGCCCCCCAATGCCTCCTAGCAGCTCCCAGTGCTGTCCAGTTGGCCCCCAGTGCCTCCCAAGTACTCCTTCAGTTCCTCGTTGTCCTTCCCAGTACCCCCCAGTTTCACCCTACCCCCTCTCAGTTCCTGACAGTTTTCCATTCACTGTCCCCTACAGGTACCAGCACCATGGAGTATGAACGCAGGTAGGGGGGCCAGGGGGACCCCAACACTGGGGACAGTGTGTGTGACGTTTGGGGATCTTGCACAGTGGGAGGGGACCCCTTGGGGGGACGTTTTGGGCACCCTCAAGGGGGATGGGGGACGTTTTGGGACCCCTGAGGGGGGTGGGGATGTTGGGGCACCCCTGGGGGGTGAGGGACATTGGGAGACCCCAGGTGAGGGCTTGAACATTTGGGGTCCCCCTGACTCCCTCCCCTGTCTTGCAGGGGGGGCCGTGGGGACCGGACTGGACGCTATGGAGGGGCCCCCGCCCCCCCTGATGAAGGGTCCCGCACTCAGCGGGATCACGACTATCGCGACATGGATTATCGTGGCTATGGTGGCCCCCCCGAGGGGCCCCCTGCCCCTGGAACCCCCCCTCAGGTTGGTGCTGGATATGGGGGTCCTCCCCCAGACACCCGGGTCCCCCCTTCACCTGACCCCCACCATCTCTCCTCCCCCCCAGGCCTCCTACGAGGGCTCGGATCACCCCCGGAAGCGGGACCCTGCCCCAGCCCCCCCAGTGTTGCCGTTTGGTGCCGATAGCGACTACCGGGACCAGGACTACCGGCCGGAGGCGGCTGAGGAGGAGCCGCGGGCCAGCACCATCGTCATGCTCCGCATGCTGCCCCAGGCTGCCACCGAGAATGATGTAAGCCCCGCCTCCTTCCGAGGGGGACACGCCCCCTACACTGAGCCCCGCCTCCTTCTGGGGACACACACCCCCTGTGCTGAGCCCCGCCTCCTTCTGGGGACACACGCCCCCTGCACTGAGCCCCGCCTCCTTTTGGGGACACACGGCTCCTGCGCTGAGCCCCGCCTCCTTTTGGGGACACGCCCCCTGTGCTGAGCCCCGCCTCCTTTTGGGGACACACGCCCCCTGCGCTGAGCCCCGCCTCCTTTTGGGGACACACGCCCCCTGCACTGAGCCCCGCCTCTTTCCGAGGCTTTTAAATGCCGCCTCATGGCAGTGGTAGGGTCTGGTGGCTGGCTGTCAGGGTCCCTTTGATCTGCCGCACCCTTCCCTGGCCACGCCCCCTTCCACAAGCCACGCCCCTTTACCTTCAGGCCACACCCCGTTGGGAAGGCACCCATCTCAGAGGCTGGGACCTGGGGTCCCCCCGGGTGCCTGGATCCCCCTCAGGAGACATTATGGAGGCTCTTGCTTGGGATCGGCGGGGTTTAGGGGTGGCCCAAACGCACTCTGGGTGCCTGCCCCACCCCACCCCGGGTCCTGCTGATGTTGGGGGTTTGTCGCGTGTCCCCCCCAGATCCGGGCGCAGCTGCAGGCGCAGGGGGTGCAGCCTCGTGAAGTGCGACTGATGCGCAACAAGTCATCAGGTGAGTGGGGGGGAGGGGGCGGGGGGGCAGGTCCCCTTTTATTGGGGGAGGGGTGGGTGCCCAGGCAGCTGGGTCCTCTTTGAGGGTGGGGGGTACCTAGATGCCCAGGTCTCTTTTTAGGGGTATCCACCTGCTTGGATGCCTTGGGAAGAGGGTTGGGTCCCTGTCCTGCCATGCTGGGGGGCACCCAGGGGTGCTGAGCCCATCCCCAGGAAAACGCAAGGGTGCTGGTCCTGTTCACAGGGAGCACCCAGGGGTGCCAGTCACATCTCTAGGGGCACCCAGGGGTGCTTGTACCAGAACTGGGGGGCACGCAGGGCTCTGGCCCCATCTCTAGGAGCACCCAGGGGTGCTGTGCCAAATTTAGGGGGCACCTAGGCATGCTGGTCCTGTCCCCAGGAGCACCCAGGGGTGCTGTGCCTAACTTAGGGGGCACCCAGGGGTGCCAGTCCTATCCCTAGGGGCACCCAGGGGTGCTGTGCTGCACTTGGGGGGCACCCAGGGGTGCCCGTCCTCTCCCCAGGGGCACCCAGGGGTGCTGGTCTCATTTCTAGGAGCACCCAGGGGTGCTGGTCCTGTCCCCAGGGAGCACCCAGGGGTGCTGCGCCGGACTTGCGGGGCACCCAGGGGTGCCAATCCCCTCCTCAGGAGCACCCAGGGGTGCTGGTCCCGTACCCAGGGGCACCCAGGGGTGCCGGTCCTAGCTGTAGGAGCACCCAGGGGTGCTGATCCTGTTTCTCGGGGGCACCCAGGGGTGCTGCGCCAGACCTGGGGGGCACCCAGGGGTGCCAGTCCCACACCCAAGGGGCACCCAGGGGTGCTGGAGCCCTTCACAGGAGCACCCAGGGGTGCTGTGCCACACAGATGGGGTACCCAGGGGTGCCTGGCACAGACACAAGGGGTACCCAGGGGTGCCAGAGCCATAGCTGGTGGCACCCAAGGGTGCCCACCCCTTGCCCAGGAGCACCCAGGGGTGCTGACCGAGAGCCAAGGGGCACCCAGGGGTGCCGGTCCAGTCCCCGGGGGCACCCAGGGGTGCCTGTCATCTGGCCAAGGGGCTCCCAGGGGTGCCAGACCCTTCCCCAGGAGCACCCAGGGGTGCTGGTCCCATCCCCAGGGGCACTCAGGGGTGCCAATCCCACATCTTGGGGGCACCCAGGGGTGCCTGTCTTCTGCCCAAGGGGCACCCGGGGGTGCTAGACCCGTGTAAGGCAGCACCTGTGGGTGTTCATCCTGTTTCCAGGAGGACCCAGGGGTGCTGTGCCCTACCCAGGGGGCACCCAGGGGTGCCTGTACCCTATGTAGGGGACCCTTCACAAGTACCTGTAGGAGTTAGTAGTTTATTTAAGAAGCCCCAGAGGGGGTCCAGGAGCACCCATGGGTGCCCATCCCCACCCCAGAGGGTGCCAGGAGCACTCCTGGGTGCATATACCCAAGCCAGGGGTTTCTAGGGGTGCCTGTACCCAACCCAGGGAGGTACCGGGAGCACCCATGGGTGCCCATCCCCACCCCAGAGGATTCTGGGGGTACCCATACCATACCCAGGGGGGCTGGGGGCACCCATGGGTGCTCTTCCTGACACCCCCCCGGCTCCTTCCAGGTCAGAGCCGTGGCTTCGCCTTTGTGGAGTTTAACCACGTCCAGGACGCAGCGCGGTGGATGGACGCCAACCAGGTCGCTGCCGGGACGCCCGGGTCCCTGCCGGGGGGGCGGAGGGGTGGGGGTGACCAGTCCGGACACCTGGGTCCCTTTCGGGAGGTGGGAGGAGCCTCCCGGACGCCGGGGTCCCCCCCCGGACGCTGGGGTTCCCCCCAATGCTGGGGTCCCACCCTGGACACTGCGGTTCCCTCTGCGGTGGTTAACAGGGGTTTAATGGTTTGTACTGGTGGCACTGGATGCCTGGGTCCCCTTCTTCTTCCTTGCGGTTGCGTGACCTTTGTGCGAGAGCCTTGTGCAAGAGCCTCATATGACCCCCGTGCAACCCTTGTGCAAGCCCTTGTGCACTCCATGTGAGACTTGTGTGCTCTTATGCAAGTGCCACGCTCAACACTTGCGTGCCCTCGTGCGAGGCCCTGTTGTGACTCTCGTGTGAGCTCTTGTACAAGCTCTGCAAGACCCTCATGTGACCCTTGTGCAATGTTTGTGCAAGCCCTTGTGCATTCCTGTGTGAGACCCTTGTGCAAGCACCGTGCGTGACCCTCATGCACCCTCATGTGAGAGCTTTGGGTGGATTTCATGCGAGACTCTTGTGCAAGATCCTTGTGTGACCTTTGTGTGAGCTTTTCTGCACCCTTGCGAGAAGTGAGAAACCATCGTGCCCCTTATGTGACACCCTTGTGCAAGCTCTCAGCCACTCTTACGTGAAACTTCTGTGCACTGTTGTGTGAGATTCTTACATGATCTTCATCAAGCCCTTACGCACCGTTGCACAAGTGCCATGGGAGACTTTGTGCACTTTTGTATGAGGCCCTTGTGCACCCTGGTACAAGCTCCTTGGGCGAGCGGCGGGAGAGCCTTGGGAGAGCCCTGTGCGACACTTGTGCACTCACGCAAGCTTTGGTGCAAGGGCTACATGAGACTGAGTGTGAACCCGGGTGCCTCCTCGTGAACCCTTCTGCGAGCCCTCGCGCCCCTTGGTGCAAGCCCTCGTGCAAGCCCTTGTGCAAGCCCTGCTGTGATGGCCGTGCGAGCCCCCGTGCGAGCCCCCGTGCGAGCCCCCGTGCGAGCCCCCCGTGCAAGCCTTGATATGAGCCCTTGTGTAAGCTCAGGTGCGAAGCCTCATGTTCTCTTGTGCGAGACCTGTGCGACAGGTGGGGCGAGCCCTGGTGCCCCCTCATGCGAGCCCCAGTGCAAGGGCCGTGTGACCCCTGGTGCAAGCCTTGTTGTGAGCCCTTGTGCAGGTTCTGGTGTGGAGCCCTGTGTCCTCTTGTGCGAGCTGTGGTGTGAGGGCAGCGCGGGGGTGGGGTGCAAGCCCTTGTGTGAGCTCTCGTGCCCCCCTTTCGCAAGCCCTCGTGTGAGCCCTGGTGCCCCCACAGTCAAGCTCTGGTGCCCACCACTATGAGCCCTGGTGCAAGCTCTCGTACAAGCCCCCGTGCAAGTCCTGGTGCCATATGATGTGCCCCTTTTTTGCAAGCCCTGGTGCGAGCCCTGGTGCCCTGTTGTGTATCTCTGGTGCAAGCTTTCATGCCTCCTGGTGCAAGCCATTGTGCGAGTCCTCATGCCCCACTTTAGCGAGCCCTGGTGCCTCCTGGTGCAAGTCCTGGTGCCAGCCCTCATGCAGACCCCTGTGCCCCTCGGTATGAACCGTAGCGTGAGCCCTGGTGCCCCCTGGTGCGAGCCCTCACACAAGAGCAGTGTCAGGGTGGGTGTGAACCCTGGTGCATGCCTGGTGCAAACCCTCGCGAACACTTCTGTATGAGCTCTGGCGCCGTCCTCATGAAGCCTCGTGCCAGCCCTGCTGCCCTCCCCGGCGTGAACTCTGTTCTAAGCCCTGGTGCAGCTCTCACGCCCCCCTCGTGTGAGCCCTCACGCGAGCGTGCGCCCCTCACCTTTTTTTCCCCTCTGCAGCAAGGGCTGAGCTTGCTGGGGCAGCGCGTCTCCCTCCACTACAGCGACCCCAAGCCCAAGATCAATGAGGACTGGCTCTGTGCCAAGGTGGGGGGCTCTGGGGGTGTGTCTAGGGACAAGAGGGGGTCCTTGAGGGTTTGGGGGGGCTTTAGAGGGTCCTTGGAGGGTCCGGGGGGGGGGGGTGTCTTGGGATTTTTAGAGGGTCTTGGGAGGGTTCTAGGGGAAGTCTAAGAGGGTTCCAGGGAGCTTATGGGGGTCTTGGTGGGAGTTGGGGGTTCTGTGGGGAGAGCTGGGGGGTCTAGGAGGTTCTTGGGGGGCTTATGGGGGTGTTGGGGTGAGTTTAGGGGATCCAGGGGGTGTCTTGGGAAGGTCTGGGGGAGATTTGGGGGTCCTAGGAGGGTGTTGGGGGTTGTGGGTGGGCATGGGGGTGCGGTGGGGGATTTTGGGGTGCGATGAGGGTTATTTTGGTGTCTGGCAGTGTGGGGTGCAGAACTTCAAGCGGCGGGAAAAATGCTTCAAGTGTGGTGTCCCCAAAGCTGGTGAGTCACCCCAAAACCCCCTGATGTCACCACAGTCCCTTGCGTGCTCCCCCAGGCATCCCAAAACTCCATTGGAGTCCCTTAAGCTGCCCCAAAACTACCTTTTTTTCACCCCAAAACTATTGGGGTCCCCCCCAAGCATCCAGGGGATTCCCAAAACTCACTGTTCTCTTCCCAGAAATACCGTGAGTGTCCCCAAAACTGCCCTTGGGGGGTCCCAAAGCCAGGAGGGAGTCCCCCGAAGTGCTGATGGGAGGGGGGAAGGAATTTGGGGGTGAATTAGGGGATTTGGGTGCTCAGTTAATGAATTTGGGGGGGACAGGGGACGGAAATGTTGGGGTTGGTGGGTGATTTTAGGGTTCAACAGCCCTGCTTTGGGCGCTGATGACCAAATTTGGGCGTTGAGCTATGAAATTTTGGGGTTCCTCCACAACACTTGTAGTTCAACCACCCCATTTTGGGGTTCTGCCACTGAGCAGAGGGCACCGGGGGGTTGTGTGTGTTTTGGGGTGCAGAAGCCGAGCAGCGAGGTCCTGGGGGGCCACGGCCGGAGCTGGTGCCAGGTGGGGGGGGGCTGCTACCCCTCCCTCAACCCTATGGCCCTACCCTGGGGGGGACCCCTGGTGGAACCCAAGGTGGGACTGAGCCTGGAGCTGATAACGCCAATGACAGTGAGTAGGGGGGGGGTCTGGGGGGATTTGGGGGTGCCCTGAGGGGGCTGTGAAGGTCCTCGGAGGGGGCTAAGGGAGTTCTTGGGGTGTCTTGGGGGTTATGGGACAGTCTTGGGGAGGTTTGGGGGGCATCTGGGGGACATGGGGTGTCTTCATGTAGTTATGGGGGTCCTGAGGGGCCTAAAGTGTGTGTGTGTGTGTGTCTTGGGGACTTGCAGGGGGGTCTGGAACAGCTAAGGTGGGTCTTAGGGGGTTCGGGGGGGGGGTGTCTGGTTGTCTGGGGGCTGCTAAGGGGCTTCATGGGGGAGCCCAGGGATGTTATAGTGGTCCAGGGAGGTGTTATGGGGGTCTTGGGGGGGCTAATGGGGGGGGTCCTGGAGGTTTTAGGGGGGTCTGGAGGGGCTGAGGTGGGCCTTCAGGGTTCCTGGGGGGTTGTGGAAGTGTTACAGGGATTGGGAGGGGTCTGGGGGGGGAGTTACACGGGTCCAGGGAGGTGCTATGGGGGTCCTGTGGGGATTAAAGGATTCTTGGGTTAAGGAGGTTCCTGGGGGGCTTTAGGGTGTCCTGGGAGGGTATTATAGAGGTCTTGGCGGGGGGGGGTGTCTCCCACAGACACCTGAGTTCCCTCCCTCCCTGCCTGCCCCCACCCAGCCATCATCCTGCGGAACCTGCACCCCCAGAGCAGCCTGGAGTCCATCCTGGCCGCCCTCGCCCCCTTCGCCGCCCTCTCGGCCGCCAATGTCCGCGTCATCAAGGACAGACAGACCCAGCTCAACCGGGGCTTTGCCTTCGTCCAGCTCGCCACCATCGTGGTGTGTGCCCCGGGGGCCTGGCACCCTGCGATAGGGTGCCCTGGGGGGGTGGGACCCTTCTATAGGGTGCCCCGGGGGCATGGGACCCTGCTATAGGGTGCCCTGGGGGGGTGGGACACTTCTGTAGTGTGCCCTGGGGGGGGTGGGATGCTCCTATAGGGTGCCTTTAATGTGTGGGATCCTTCTATAGGGTGCCTTGGGTGCGTGGGATTATTTATGGGGTCCCCTGGGTACATGAGACATTTTTGGGGGTGCCCCACATAGCTTGGCTCCTTCCTAGGCACCTTGGTTCCTTTTTGATGGGGCAGCCAGGTGGCAGGGTCCCTGGTGTGGGGTTGCCTGATGCAGGGGTGTCCCATGTCGTCGTGTCCCCCCCCCCGGACACCTGGACCCCCCCAGACGCCTGGGTTCGCCCACAGGAGGCCTCCCAGCTGCTGCAGATGCTGCAGGCCCTGCACCCCCCGCTCCACATTGACGGCAAGAGCATCAACGTGGAGTTTGCCAAAGGCTCCAAGCGGTGAGGTCTTGGCCCCGGCCCCGCCCCCTGCCCCACCCCACAAACCCCGCCCCTGAACCATAGGCTCCACTCCCCGCCCTTAGGTCCCACCCCCCCAGCAGGTCCCGCTATATGGAACCCACTTGGGGGGGGGGGGACACAAGCCACGCCTTCTGCTGCTAAGCCATACCCCTTAACCACAAGCCACACCCCTAAGCCCCAAGCTCCACCCCCAAGCTATAGGCTCCGCCTTCTTCCCTGATGTCCTGCCCCCAGCAAGCCCTGTCTATGGAACATCTGGGGGACCCTCAGGCCCCGTCCCTGGCCATAAGCCCCGCCCACAAGCCCCACCCACGAGCACTAAGCCCTGCCCCCAGATACCCCCCGCCTATCAAAGGACCCCCCAGGCTGTCCCAGAGAGCCCTAAGCCCCAGCTGCAACCACGCCCCTTGGTCCCCAGACACGCCCCCACTGCCCTTAAGCCCCGCCCAGGCAGCAGGCTCCGCTCCTCACCCCTCCCCTTCCCCCGCAGGGAGGGGCAGGGGGCAGGGCCAGGGGAGGGCCCACCCCGCGCCAGCGCCGCCTCCGTGGCCTCTACTGCCATTGCCGCTGCCCAATGGGCACTCTCCCAGGTGGGTGGGGCCGCGGGGGGCGGGGTCAGCAGAGATGGGCAGGGCTGTGGTGGCCCTAAAGGTGGGCGGGGCTTCATGAGTGGGTCTGCAAGGGGTTGAGTTTGGGCTGTGTAGGCAGGGCTGGGGAGAGGGGCGGGGCTTTCTGAGAAGGGGGCGTGTTCTGAAGTGGCCTTGCCCATTCCCACAGGCTGCCCCGGGGGGAGAGACCACGTGGGCGGGGGGGGAGGAGCCCTCCAGCGACTTCACCAGCTTCTACCAGTCCGAGGAGAGCTTCACCGGCCCTGCCCCCCCTGCTCTCTATGGCTCCGCCTACCTCAAGGGCTCTGCGGCCCCGCCCACCGGGCCCACCCTCGCTGGCCCCACCCCTGCCAAGGCTGATGGCCCCACCCCGGGTGAGTCCCCCTCCCCCCCCACCAGGACCTAGGCGTATGGGAGACCCTATAGAAGGGGTCACCTGGGCCTGACACCCCCGTCCCTCCCTCCTTACACCCCTCCCCCCCTCCAACCCTCCCCCACCCTCCTTACACCCCTCCCCCCCTCCCCCAGGCACGGAGGAGCCGGCAGTGCTGGGGCTGGACCCCACAGCGGGGGCTGGGGGCACCTTCCCCCGGGCCCCCCCCGGCGCCCCCGCTTACCCCTCCCCTGCTGCCGAGAACCCTGCTGCGACCCCCCCGGGAGCCCCCACTCAGGTGGGTACCCAAAAAAAGAGGGGGGACCCTAACATTTTTGGAAGGGGTGGGCTCAAAATTGGGAGGGGAGGAAAGGGCACCAAAAGTGGGAGGGTAGAAGGTGATGGGGGGTGGGGAGGGCAAAACTGGGGGGGGCAAGAGGGAGACCCCAAGGGTGGGGGCAAAATTGGGGGGGTCCCCAAGAGTGGGAGGGCAGAAGGTTGGTGAGGGACCCCCTCAAAATCTGGGGGTTAAAATGGGAGGGGTCCTAAATTTGGGAGGGAGGACCGTGAAAATAGGGGGTCTCCAAAAGGAGGGAGACCCTAAAAATGGGGGGGTGGGTAATTGGGTGGGGGGGACCCCCAAAAAGGGGGTAAATGGGGGGTCTTGGGGCTCCTGGGGTTCAGAGGGGATTTGGGGAGTGGGGGAGTTAATTTTGGGGTGCTCTGCCCCCCTCGCCAGACCTACACGGGGCCCCACAAGGCTGAGACCCCCAACCCAGCCCCCACCGGGCCCCCCCCTGCCGCCCCCCCCAGCTCCGAGCCCTATGGCCAGTACCGTAAGTGGGGGGCATTGAGGGGGTCTCTGGGGGTCTTGGGAAGCGTTGGTGGGATCCTGGTGGGTCCCAAGGGGGTTTTGGGGGGTCCTGGAGGGTTTGGGGGGTGTGGGGAGGATTGGATGAGCTGAAGGGTTGGGGGGGGGGGGGGCTCGGGGCGGGGGGGGGGTGTCCTGGGAGTTGGGGGATGCTATCAGGGAGGAGGGCTTGGAGGGGTCTGGGGGGGCTCCTGGATTTTTGGTGGGAGTCCCAAGCTCTTTGGGTGTATCCCATAGTTTGGGGGGGGGTCCCAGTATTTTGGGGGGGGTCTCCATCTCCCCCCCCCCCCCCAATGCCCCCCCGTTCCGTCCCCAGCGGTGCCAGATGTTTCGACCTACCAGTACGACGAGACCTCAGGCTATTACTACGACCCCCCTGACTGGGCTCTACTACGACCCCCACTCCCAGGTGGGGGGGGCTGGGGTGCCAGGGGGATTTTGGGGTGCAGTGGGGACTCCCAGGTTCTTCTGGGCAAGCGTTGGGTCAGAAAATGGCAAGTTTGGGCCCAAAAATGTCCTTTTAAGGCTGGGGTGGGGTGTGGTGGAAACCTACGATTTTTTGGGTGCTTATTGGGGGTGTTATTTGGGTTCATTAGGGTGCTTTGGGGTGCAGGGGGGAATTTGGGGGTGCAGGAGGCCCCCCCCAAGGATGTGGCCCTTTCCCATCAGGAAAAATTTTGGCTCAAAACCCTGTGGTTTTGGAGCTGGAAATACCAGTTTAAGGGTGGGTAGGGTTTTGGGGTGAAAACCAGGGATTCTAGGATCATTTTGAGGTTTATTTGAGGGCAGGGGATGTGTTGGGGTGCAGCCCCGCCCCCCCCGCCAAATCCGTGCAACCCCAGATGGGTGCTGGGAGGCATTTTGGCTTAAAAAAGAGGGAATTTGGGGCATTCGGGGACTTGTTTTGGGGTGCGGGGGGCATTTTGGGGGGCAGGGGGCCGTTTGGGGCTCCCTGGGGTGAATTTGGTGGTCTGGGGGGGGAGTGATTTCTGGGTGACCCCCACCCTGACCCCCCCCGACCCCCACCCAGTACTACTACGACGCGGGGGCAGGGCAGTACCTGTACTGGGATGGGGAGCGCCGCACCTACGTGGCAGCCCCCACTGCTGAGCCCCCCCCCGGACCCCCCGGCACCCCCGGGCCCCCCAAGGAACCCAAGGACAAGAAGGAGAAACACAAGACGAAGACTGCTCAGCAGGTCAGCACCCATGGGTGCTACCACCCAACCACCTACACCTGCAGCACCCTAAATGGGTCTGGGCTGGGGCTGGGGGAGGGTGTCTGCTGGTGCCCCATTCCCACGGGACCTGCCCCCCTCGCCCAGCCCTGGCACCCCAAAAGGACCCCAGCGCCCTGGGGTGGCTATAGGTGGTGAGAGGACCCATGGGTGCTCCTGGACACTGAGGATAACTCGGGGGTCACCACAGAGCCCAACAGCACCCATGGGTCCCCAGTAGCGCCCTGGGGGGGCCAGAGACCCCAGTAGCACCCATGGGTCCCCAGTAGCCCCCGTGGGTCCCCACCCATCCCAGTAGCACCCATGGGTCCTCAGTAGCCCCCGTGGGTCCCCACCCCATCCCAGTAGCACCCATGGGTCCCCAGTAGCCCCCGTGGGTCCCCACCCATCCCAGTAGCACCCATGGGTGCCCAGCAGCCCCCGTGGGTCCCCACCCATCCCAGTAGCAGCCGTGGGTCCCCACCCATCCCAGTAGCACCCATGGGTGCCCAGCAGCCCCCGTGGGTCCCCACCCATCCCAGTAGCACCCATGGGTTCCCAGCAGCCGCTGTGGGTTCTCACTAGCACCCATGGGTGCATGTCCCCCCCCCTAACAGCACCCATGGGTGCCCTAGATTGCCAAGGACATGGAGCGGTGGGCGCGCAGCCTGAACAAGCAGCGGGAGAGCGGGCGCAGCGCTGGACCCCCCCCCACCCCCCCCGGGAGGACGAGCGGCGAGAGGCTGCTGCTGCCGACGCCGGCTATGCCATCCTGGAGAAGAAGGTGCACCTATGGGTGCTGGGGGGGAGCTGGGTGTTGCCACGGGGGTCTGCGGGGGCTGTATGGGGAGCTGTGGGGTGGGGTGGGTGCTGGTATGTGGGGGGGCTTTGGGTCCTGGGGGTGCCGTGGGGAGCTCTGGGTGCTAGTTTCGGTGTGCCGTGGGGGGCTGTGGGTGCTGGTTTGTGGGGGGCTGTGGGTGCTGGTTTGTGGGGGGCTGTGGGTGCCACAGGGGGCTATGGGTGCTGGGGGCAATGGGTGCTGCCCATGGGAGGTGCAATGGGAGAGGAGGGGGTCCCCTGTGGGACTGCAACACACACCCCATACCTCCTCCGGCACCCCACGGGTGTCCCCCTGAACCCCCTCCCCACCACAGGGCGCCCTGGCCGAGCGGCAGCACCCACACCCATGGAGCTGCCCAAGCTGGCGAGCGACGAGCGGCTGGTGAGTCTGGGTGCCTGGGCCCATGGGTGCCCCCCAACTCCCCCCCTCCTCCCTATTCCTGCCCCTCTCCTCCCCCAAGTGCCTGAATGCCCCAGACCCCCTGGGTGCCCCCTAACCCCCCCCTCCCTGTTCCAGAGCCCCCCCCGCGGGCTGGTGGCCGCTTACAGCGGGGAGAGCGAGAGCGAAGAGGAGGGGGAGCGGGGTCCCCGAGCGCCCCCGGCGAGCCCCTCACCGACTGGCACAAGCTGGCCTGCCTGCTCTGCCGCCGCCAGTTCCCCAGCAAGGAGGCCCTGCTCCGCCACCAGCAGCTCTCCGGGCTGCACAAGGTACCGCAGACCCCCTTCCCCCCCCCCACCCCCCGAATTTTAGGGGATCCCCTCGGGAGTTGAGGAATTATCCCCCTGTAGCCTGGCAGGGCCACTTCGGGGGGTGTTGTGGCTCTTTTAAGGGGGTTGGGGGGACCCCCTTTGGTGTTTTGGGGATCCCCCGCAGGCATCGGGGGCCCTCCCAGATTGGAGACCCCCCTTTGGTGTTTTGGGGACCCCCTGGAGGCATTGGGGCCCCTCCTGAGATGTTGGGGATCCCCTGGAAGTATTGGGGATCCCCTGGAGGCATTGGGGGCCCTCCCAGAGATCTTGGGGATCCCCTTTGGTGTTTTGGGGATCCCCTGGAGGCATTGGGGGGCCCTCCCAGAGATCTTGGGGATCCCCTTTGGTGTTTTGGGGATCCCCTGGAGGCATTGGGGGCCCTCCCAGAGATCTTGGGGATCCCCTTTGGTGTATTGGGGGCCCCCCTGAGATGTTGGGGGACCCCCTTGAGATGTTGGGGATCCCCTGGAAGTATTTGGGATCCCCTGGAGGCATTGGGGGCCCTCCCAGAGATCTTGGGGATCCCCTTTGGTGTTTTTGGGGATCCCCTGGAGGCATTGGGGGCCCTCCCAGATTGGGGGCCCGCCTGAGATGTTGGGGACGCCCCCAAGATCTTGGGGACCCCCCCTGGAAGTATTGGGGATCCCCTGGAGGCATTGGGGACCCCCCCAGTTACAGATTGTTGTCTCCCAACCCCCCAGCAAAACCTGGAGCTGCAGCGCCGGAGCCACCCGCCTCCCCCTGAGGGGCTGGACCGGGGCGAGATGGAGGTGGGTGGGGGGGCACCCATGGGTGCTGGGGGGCATCTCTGGGGCTGAGAGAGCACCCATGGGTGTTGGGGGACGGGGGGGGCACCCATGGGTGCTGCATGACCCTTGGGGGTGGCTAGGGACACCCATGGGTGCTGGGGGCATCTGGTGAGTGCCCTGAGGGCTCGGGCAGCACCTATGGGTGCTGAGGGGCACCCATGGGTGCTGGGGGTGGGGTGGGCACGCAGGGAGCTGGGGGGCACCCATAGGTGCTGTTTCTACGCCCTAGATGAAGTACCGGGACCCGGGCAGCCGAGCGCCGTGAGAAACAGGGGGGTCCCGA
>NC_073738.1:2617202-2688486 GCF_023634155.1 Falco peregrinus
ACTGGGCCGCACGCGGCGCCGCCGCCTCCCCCATGTGATTCCCGGGGAGAGCCTCGTGCCCCAGTGACACACTTTCCGCCGGCGGCCCCGGCCCCGCGGCGCCACCGGGGAGCCCGGCGATAACGGGGACCCCCGCCCCGGGGCCGCCTCCCGGCCCCGCAGGGACCGGCCCCTGGCACTGGCCCCGCTCGCCCTGGCTGGGGCTGCCCGGGTGCTGCTGTCCCACTGCATGGCACCGGGGGGTGGTGGCAGGGACAGCTGGTGACTTGTCACCCTGAGACCCTGCACGGTGTGGTCCCTGTGCTGGGGACACCCGGGTATGGCATCGTCCCCTGCACATGGCACTGTCCCCTGTGCTGGGCATACCTGGGTGCAGTACTTGGCACCCCTGTCACCTTGCACAGCGCTGTCCCCTGCACTGGGGACACCCGGGTATGGCACTGTCCCTGCACTGGGGATACTGGGGTATGGCACTGTCCCTGCACTGGGGACGCCTGGGTATGGCAGTGTCCCCTCTGCATGGCACTGTCCCCTGCGCTGAGCCTACCTGGGTGCAGCACCTGGCACTCCTGTCACCTTGCACAGCACTGTCCCCCTGTGCTGGGGACACCTGGGTGCAGCACTTGGCACCATTGTCAACTTGCACAGTGCTGTCCCCTGCTCTGGGGACACTCAGACATGGCACTGTCCCCTGCACATGGCACCATCCCCCACACTGTGGACACCCAAGCATGGCACCATCGCCTGTGCTGGGGACACCTGGGCACAGCACTTGGCACTCCTGTCACCTTGCACAGCACTGCAAGGGGGACACCCTGCACTGAGCGTGGTACTGTCCCCTGCACCGCAGAGACCCAGGCACAGCACCAGCACCACTGCACCCTGCATGGCACTGTCCTCTGGGGGCCTGTGTCACCCAGCACAGCATGACCCCTGCACTGGGGACACCCAGGTACCCCTGTCACCCCACACAGCACTGGGAATGCCCAGGCACAGTGTGACACCAGTGCCACAGGACCCCTCCCCACCAGGGACAGCATGGCACAGCCGGACCCCCGCCCAGCTCAGCACCCTGCCGCACTGTCCCCATGCCCCCCCAGCCTGTCCCCGGTGCCACCAGGGCCATGCGCTGCCCACAGCGGGTGCCCAGCGTGGCACGTGCCTGGCAGCCACCACCCAGCCTGGCCCTACTCCCAGTGGCCGCAGGGGCTGCAGCGACGTGCTGCGCCCGGTGCTGTGGTGCCAGGGCAGAGCCGCTGAGCAGATCTGGGTCGTGGCACAGGGGCCAGCCCAGCCTGGTGGCACTGGGGTCTCTATGGGTGCTTGTGGCCCCTGGGGGGGGAAGGGGGGGATGGTTTCAGGGGTGCCAGCACCCTCCTGGGTGCCACGTGCTGGGTGCTGCCCTGGCCCCCAGCCAGGAGAAGAAGGTGCAGAGCGCAGATGTGCCAGCACCGGGAAATCCTCGGAGCTAATCCCACGGGAGGAGAGGCCTCGGGTGCCCTGGCCACGCTGGGAGCCGCCAGCAGGGCTGTGCCGGGGGGGGGGCCTGCAGGGTGCCAGGGCAGGGGCTCCAGAGCTCTGCACCCCAAGGACCCCGTGGCACCAGCCCTGCTGGGTGCATGGGGCCACTCCTCAGCAGGGTAACCCCACCGGGTGCTGGGGCTGCTCCATGCCCGCGGGGCACCCCCACAGCACCGGGGTGGTGGGGACACCCCGTCACCCTGCAGGAAGTGCCCTCGCCCTGAGTCACCAGGTGGTTGTGGTGCAGTGGCCACGCTGCGGCCAGTGCCTCCGGCAGGGAGAAGCTCCGGCAGCTCCCGGAAGGATGTGTGGGCCCCGGTTGGCACAGGGGGCCGCAGGACCCCGAGCGACACCGGCAGTGGGGGAAAGGGGCCCCTTGATGCCCCACTCCCACTGGCAGTGGTGCCCAGGCTGCCCCGTGCGTGCAGGTGCCACCGACCCCCACGCGGCGCCTCGTTCCCCACCCGGCGTGTTCCCGGCCGTGGCAATTAGCCGTGACTCAGCTGCTCTCCTCCGTTCAGAAAACAACCCCATGCGTGGCGGCGCAGCACATGGCACAGGGTACGGAGCTGGCCCCGCGCCGCGATGCTCACCAGACCTGGCTGCCTGGCTCCCCCAAGACCCCCGGGACAGGGCTGGGAGGGGCCATATAAATCCCGTGGGGACCCACCATGGGGGTGCCCCCCCGGCACAGTGGGTTGGTGTGGGGGGTGCCGTGAGCAGGGCCCCCCAGCTGGGTGCAGCCAGGACATGCCGGCAGCAGGATGGGGATGGTCTATGGGGGGCAGGGGGGCCACCAAAGCCTCTGGGACGGCAGGGTGCTGCAGCCAGGCACGTGTGTGCTGTGCCCTGCGCAGGACCCTCCGCAGCTGGGCTGTCCCAGGGACACCACCCCCCCAGGTGGGGAACGTGCCCCGGGGCTCCCTGCGGGTGTCCCTGCGCCCCGTCATGGCAGTGCCGGTGCCAAGTGGTCCATGGCACAGATGGGGCCTCTACCCCCCTTCCAAGGTCATCACGTGCCGCCACTCTCAGGCACCAGGTGAGCCCTGCCTAGAGCGGTGGGGGGACACACGTGTCACCCCAGCCCTAGCGCTGGCCTTCCCAGAGGACAGCACCCCCCTGCCTGCACCCCCCAGCCCCCCACTTCCACATCCCCCCTGGGGGAGGGGCTGGCCCTGGCCCCCTCCTCTGCAGTGGGCACCCCACTGCTCCCCGGGGACAGGGACAAGCCAGCAGCTGAGGCGCAGCTCGGCGGTGCCAGGGTGCGGGTGTGATGGCCGGCGGCCGCGTGCCCCCGTGCCCGGGTTGCCGGTGCCGTTGCGGCTGCGCCACGTGACGGTGCGCTCCGCTTGCTGGCAAACGCCTGCGTGCAGAGGGATTTATTTTTACTCCGGGCTGGCCGGGTTGTTTACCTTGTTGTACCTTTTCCAGGAAAAGGGGGGGGTGTCTCTGCCAGGGGTTTGTTCCTGCCTCTCGCCCCCCCCCCCGGCTGGGCTCTGGGTGTCCGGCAGGGTAAAGAACCCCCAGCACTGCAGCCCCAGCGTGGGCAACCCCCCATGCTGTGGGGTCTTCAGTCCCTCCTGTGTTCACCCCCCCAATCCCACAGGGTTCTTAACCCCTCCCTGTGTACCCCCACATCCCACGGGGTCTTCAGCCCCCTCCATGCAAGCCCTCCCCATGCTTGGGCACCCTCCAGATCCACTGGGGGGCTGCAGCATCCCATGGGGCTGAGGATGGTGGGTCTGGCTGGGTCCCTGGGGTGCATCGTGCCTCAGTTTCCCCACCCATAGCTGGGATGTTGGGGGGGGGGCAACGAGAGACTGCGGGTCTCACCCTGCTTGGAGGATCCTGCACCCCTGAGCCCCCCTCCCACCCCCATGGGACTCCAGTGCTGGCAGTGGGTGGGAGGGCAGGAGCGGTGGTGCTGCAGTGGGGTGCCAGGAAGGGGAGCTGGGGGTTTTGGGGTGTCCTCCAGCAGCAGATCCATGGCTGAAATGCGGCGAGCAGCCCTGGCTCGTCCCCACGGCGCTTGGCTGGAGCCAGCGGCTCTGCTGCCAGGACTTGCCTTTCCCCTCCCCGCGGAAAGGGAAAAAAATCAGGTAAACAAGGCAGGCCTGGCCCGACAGGGCGGCCGGGGGGCACCCCACGGTGGGCAGGGGGCACCCCACGGCAGCCGGGGGCACCCCCCAGCGCCCCAGCACCGTGGGATGGGACAGAGCTGGGGGGGGGGGGCAGAGCCCCCAGGAGGTGCAGGGTCTGGGGGTGCAGGGTGCAAGAGGGCAGGGAGGCACAGGATCTGGGGGTACAGGGCGTCCCAGGTGGGTGGAGGTGCAGGATTTAGGGGTGAAGGCACCCCGGGAGGGTGTGTGGACCCAGGGATGCTGCAGGGACCCCCAGGAGGATGCAGGCTTGCAGGGTCTGGGGGGTGTAGGGACCCCAGGAGGGTGCAGGATCTGGGGGTGCAGGGACCCTGGGAGGGTGCCGGGTCTGGGGGCACAGAGACCTCAGGAGGGTGCAGGGGTGGTGGGCCTGGGGGTGCAGGGACCCCAGGAGGATGGAGGGTCTGGGGGTGCAGGGACCCTGGGAGGGTGCTGGGTCTGGGGGTGCAGGGGACCCCAGGGGTTGCAGGGACCCAGAGATCAGGGTGATGGAGCAGCTGGGGGTGGGGGTGGGGGGTTCCTATGGCCCCCACCTGCAGGGTGGGGCTGCAGAGGCGCTCCCACCCCCCCCCAGCCCGCCCCCCCCCCCCCCCCCCGTCTGCGGCCCCATAAATCTCATGTGCTGATGTCTGTGTTCCCCTTGCAGCGCCACGGCCACGGCTCCGCGCCGGAGGGAGGGGAGCGGCAGCACCGGCGGGGGGGGGGGGGGGGGGGGCTGATGAACCCCACCCCCACCCCAGGGCACGCAGCATGGGGATCCCCCTCCCTTTTCCCACACCTCCATAGCCCCATCGTTGGCTTCCCCAAAACACAGATGGGTGCACATGTGGGGCAGCCCAGCCCCAGCCCCCCCCCCCCCCGCCCCGTGCGCACGCCAGAGGAAGGGGAGGGCAGGGGCAGCACCACCGGGGCGGGGGGGGGGGGCTGATGGACCCCCCACTCCAGGGCACCCAGCGTGGGGATCCCCCTCCCCTTCCCCACACCACAGCCATGTGGGGCAGCCCCCCCGCCCCCCCCGATGTGCATGCCGTAGGGAGATGAGGGCAGCAGCAACACCGGGGGGGGGGGCTGATGGACCACCCCCACCCCAGGGCACGCAGCATGGGGATCCCCCCGCCCCTTTCCCACACCTCCACGTTGGCTTCCCCAAAACACAGCTGGATGCAGATGTGGGGCAGCCCCCCGACCCCACGGCAACGTGTGCGGGAGGGAGGGGAGGGCAGTAGCAGCCCCCCGGGGGGGGCCTGATGGACCCCCCCCCCACCGCAGGGCATGCAGCGTGGGGATCCCCCTCCGCTTTCCCACACCTCCACAGCCCCATCGTTGGCTTCCCCAAACCAGCTAGGGGCAGATGTGGGGCAGCCCCCCCCCCCCCCGCAGCCCCACGACCCCACGGTGGCCGCCGGCTTTAGGGCAGCGGGTCGGTTGGCATCTGTGGCAGCCCATGTGAGCAGGTGCTCCCCTCCTCCTCCTCCTCCTCTTCTTCCTCCTGCTGTGGGGTGCAGGGAGCCCTCTCCATCGCAGCGAGCTGGCTGCGGCGTCACGTGGCGCTGGCATGTGAGCCCTGCTCCATTTTTAGCCCCGGCAGCCTCCCCGCGCTGCAGAGCCATGTGCAGGCGGGTGCCCGGGCGGCACGTGGGCCTGCCGCAGCGGGGACGGGGGGGCACCGGCAGCCCCCCGGGCCGGGCTGCCACAGCCACGCGTGGATACGAGCATAGGTGGCAGGACGGCCACGCGTGTGCGCGCAGCGGGAAGGCGCCTGCAGGCCGGAGGGTTTGGCGTGACACGCGGCGCACAGGGCGGAGGGCTTCCCCTGCTCCCCGCACCGGGGGGCGGTGGCACTGCCGGTGTGGAGGGGGACCCCACGATGCATAGGGGGGGCTGCTGTGGGGGGGACCACGCACCCCGTGCCCCCTCCCCCTCCCCAGAATGCAGCTCTGCAGAAAGCCATGTCCCTACATGGCCCCAGCGTGTCCCCGGCACGTGCCCTGCGTGTCCCCTGTGTGTCCCCAATGCTGCGGCCCCGTGTGCTGCGGGGGGTGTTCTTCAGCGGGCTGGGGGGGGGAAATGCTGTGTGGGTGCATGTGTATGTGTGCATACATGTGCATGCTGGAGCTGCAGTATGGGGGTGCACATACGTGTGTGCAGTGGGGGCTGCAGTCCCTCACTGCTGAGGGTGCCTGTGTGTGCATGCATGTACATGTGTGTGCATACATGTGCATATGTGTGTATGCTGGAGCTGCAGTATGGGGGTCCACATATGTGTGTGCAATGGGGGCTGCAGTCCCTCACTGCTGGGGGTGCATGTGTGTGCATGCATGTACATGTGTGTGCATACATGTGCATATGTGTGCATATGTGTGTATGCTGGAGCTGCAGTACGGGGGTCCACATATGTGTGTGCAATGGGGGCTGCAGTCCCTCACTGCTGAGGGTGCATGTGTGTGCATGCATGTGCACGCATGTACATGTGTGTGCATACATGTGCATATGTGTGTATGCTGGAGCTGCAGTACGGGGGTCCACATATGTGTGTGCAATGGGGGCTGCAGTCCCTCACTGCTGGGGGTGCATGTGTGTGCATGCGTGTGTTGCATGTGCATGCATGTGCGGGCTGGGGCTGCAGTCTCTGTGGGGTGGTGGTGCGGGGGTGCATGTGTGCACGCGTGTACAGCAGGAACTGTGGGCTCTGCAGGGCTGCGCGTGTGTGCACACCGGGGGGGGCTGCTCACCCACGGGGGGGTGCGCACACACGGGGGCTGCAGACCCCATGGGATGGGGGGGTGAACACATGGAGGGGGGGCCTGA
This sequence comes from Falco peregrinus, assembly GCF_023634155.1. Lineage (NCBI taxonomy): Eukaryota > Metazoa > Chordata > Aves > Falconiformes > Falconidae > Falco > Falco peregrinus. The sequence goes on from NC_073738.1 coordinate 2,623,691, forward strand.
GGACCTCGTGGGATGTGGGGGTACACATGGGGGGGGCTGCAGGCCCTGTGGGAGGGGGAGGTGAGCACAAGGGGGGGGCTGAGGACCCCATGGGATGGGGAGTGCACACGGTGGGAGGGGGTGTGTGTCTGAGGACCCCATGAGGTCAGGGGAGTGCAAATGGGAGGTCTGCAGACCCCATAGGATTTGAGGGGGCTGAAGACCCCCGTGGGATGTGGGGGTACACGGGGGGGGGGGGGGGGGGGCGGGGCTGTGAGATTGGGGGGGTTGAACACGGGGGGGGACTGAAGACCTCACGGGATGGGGGGGGTGCCCACGGGGGGCTGCTCATGCCATTGGGGGCATGAGCTCATAGAGGGGCTGGGGACCCTGCGGGATGGGGGGGGGGCACACGGGGGGGCTGGGGACCCTGCGGGATGGGGGGGACACACACACGGGGCGGCTGGGGACCCCTGCGGGATGGGGGGGGGGGCACCACGGGGGGGCTGGGGACCCTGCGGGATGGGGGGGGGGGGGGGGACACACGGGGCGGGGGGAACCCTGCGGGATGGGGGGGGGCACACGGGGGGGCTGCAGCGCCGCGGGGGCACTGCGGGGCCCGGCTCACGCGGGACCACCCCCGCCCTTGCTCCTCTCCCCCGGCCCCCCGTGGCAGGTGGGTCTGACACCCACCCTCACCCCCCCCTCACCCCCCCCGGGGGGGATCCCCCCACGCGGGGCCGGGCCCGGGCCCAGACCCAGACCCAGAGCGGGCCGGGGCCGGGGCCAGGGCCGGGGGCCGGGCGCGGATCCCGGGCGCGCTCCGGGCGGAGCCGCCGCCCTCGGGAGCCACCGGGCGGCCGCGCCCCGTTACTGCCGGCCCGGGACCCCCGCCCGCCCCCACCGGGCAGCGCCCCCACGCGGGACTGCCGTGCCCGCGCCTGGAGCCCACCCCACGGCCCCCACCGGGGCGGCCCCCGCTCCGGAGCCCGGCCCCGCTCCCCGCCCCCCGCCCCGGGGTCCCGGCCCCCCCCCGCCCGGGGCCGCCGGCGGCGCATGCGCACCGAGCCCGGTTTAAAGGTAACCGGGGCCCCGGCCGAGCCCCGCCCTCTGTCCCCCCGCCCCGCGTGGAGCTGTCCCGCGTGGGCGCCGGCCGAGCCCCTCCCCTCCCCCACGCGGGGCAGCCCGTGTCCCGCGTCCCCGTCCCCCCCCTCCGGGGCGGGGGATGCGCTGCGCTGATGGCGGCGGGGGCCCCGCCGCCCCCCCGGGCCGCGCAGCCGGTGGCGGCCGCCGCTGCGCCGTGTCGGCGGGCGGTAGCGGGGCGGCGCGGAGCGGCGGGTCCCGGCCATGAGGTCTACCCGCCTTCCGGGCCGCCGGGCCGCCGCGGGGGGGGGCGGGAGGAGGAGGAGGAGGAGGAGGAGGAGGGCAGCGCACCGCACCGCCCGCCGCCCCGCCGGCCCCGGGAGCCGCCGCCGCCGCCGCTGGGGGCACACAAGGGCCGCGGCGGCGGGGTGGCGGCGGCGGCGGAGCAGCAGCAGCAGCAGCGTTGGGCCGGGCTGGTGCCGCTGGCCGGCGGCAGGCAGGCCGGCGCGGGGGATGCCGGCGCCCGGCCCCGCTACCAGGCGGGTGCTGCCCGGGCGCGGCGCCGGGGAGGGCGCGGCGGGGCCGGGAGCGGGGCCGGGAGCGGGGCCCACCGAGCCGGGCCCTCCGCCGCCGCCGCCCGCCGAGGGCAAGTGGAAGAGCGGCCCGCGGCGCGGCGGGATGGGGGCCGGCGGGGGCTCGCCGGGGCAGGCGGCCTGCCTGCGGCAGATCCTGCTGCTCCAGCTGGACCTCATCGAGCAGCAGCAGCAGCAGCTGCAGGCCAAGGAGCGGCAGATCGAGGAGCTCAAGGCCGAGCGGGACACGGTACGGCGGGGGGGGGGGCGGGAACGCGGCACCACAGGGGTTAACACACCCCCCCCGCGCGGTTACCCCCCCTCCCCCCCCGCGGGGTTACCCCCCGCAGCGTTCATGCCCCCCCCCCCAGCACCACCCAGGGGTCCCTCTGGGCTTTGGCCCACCGACAGGTAAGTGCCCCCCTCGTGGCACCCCGGCGGTTAACCGCCCCCGCCGTGGGCTTGCCCCCCCCCGCGGGGTTACCCCCCTCAAGGTTCACCCCCCCCCAGGGCTTTGGCCCACTAACAGGTAAGTGTCCCCTCGTGGCACCCCAGGAGTTACCCCCCCCCCCAGGGGTAACCCCCCCACCCCCGTGGCACCCCGGGGGTTAAGGCCCCCCCCCCCGATAATCCCTCCCCGTGGCACCCCGGGGGTTAAGGCACCCCCCCCCGATAATCCCTCCCCGTGGCACACCAGGGGTTAACACCCCACCCCAGGGGTTAAGGCTCCCCCCCAGGGGTAACCCCCACCACCCCCTGTGGCACCCCAGGGGTTAAGCCGCCCCCCCCCCCCAAGGATAATTCCTCCCTGCGGCACCCCAGGGGTTAACACCCCCCAGGAGTAACCCCACCACCCTCATGGCACCCCAGGAGTTAAGGCTCCCCCCCAGGGGTAACCCCTCACCCCTGTGGCACCCCAGGGGTTAACCCCCCCCCCGGGGTAACCCCCGCGGCACCCCAGGGGTTAACACCCCCCCACCCCCCCTGCAAGGGTGCCCCCCCCCCCCCGGGGCACCCGTGTGGTTAACTCCCCTCCCCATAGGGGCACCCCGGGGGGTTAATGCCCCCCCCCCTTGGAGGCTAATGCCCCCCCCAGGGGGTTGGTGCCCCGCCCCCCCCGCCCCCCCAGACAAAGGCCGCCGGGGGGCGGGGGTGACCGGCGGGGGCACAAAGGGCCGGGGCGGGGCGGGCCGGCGGGGGTTAACGGGCCGCCGCCCGTCTCCACGGCAACGGGCCTGCGGGGGGGGCCTTAAAGGGCCCGCGGCGCCTTCCCGCCCCGCCGCGCGGGGGTTAACTTAAAGGGGCCGCGTCCCCGCGGTCACCGGGATGGGTGTGGGTGCGCCTGCCTCACCGCGGGGCCCCCCCCCGCTGTTAGCCAACCAGCGCGGGGGTGGGAGGCCCCCACAGCCCCCCAGGGCTGCCGGCCTTGCCCCCCCTGCCGTGGGGGAGGGCCCTGTGGGGCATGGCCTCGCGGTGTGCTGCCCCCGCTGCGTGCACCCCACGGCAGGGCTTCACCCCCGCTGCCGCCAGCCGGTGCCTTGTTTGCATTGCCCCCCCACGGGTGCCCTGTTTGCATTACCCTGTGGATGCTGTGCATTGCCCCCCCACGGGTGCCCTGTTTGCATTGCCCTATGGGTGCTGTGCATTGCCCCCCCACGGGTGCCCTGTTTGCATTACCCTGTGGATGCTGTGCATTGCCCCCCCACGGGTGCCCTGTTTGCATTGCCCTATGGGTGCTGTGCATTGCCCCCCCACGGGTGCCCTGTTTGCATTACCCTGTGGATGCTGTGCATTGCCCCCCCACGGGTGCCCTGTTTGCGTTGCCCTATGGGTGCTGTGCATTGCCCCCCCCACGGGTGCCCTGTTTGCATTGCCCTATGGGTGCTGTGCATTGCCCCCCCACGGGTGCCCTGTTTGCATTACCCTGTGGATGCTGTGCATTGCCCCCCCACGGGTGCCCTGTTTGCATTGCCCTATGGGTGCTGTGCATTGCCCCCCCACGGGTGCCCTGTTTGCATTACCCTGTGGATGCTGTGCATTGCCCCCCCACGGGTGCCCTGTTTGCATTGCCCTATGGGTGCTGTGCATTGCCCCCCCACGGGTGCCCTGTTTGCATTGCCCTATGGGTGCTGTGCATTGCCCCCCCACGGGTGCCCTGTTTGCGTTGCCCTATGGGTGCTGTGCATTGCCCCCCCACGGGTGCCCTGTTTGCATTACCCTGTGGATGCTGTGCATTGCCCCCCACGGGTGCCCTGTTTGCATTGCCCTATGGATGCTGTGCATTGCCCCCCCACGGGTGCCCTGTTTGCATTGCCCTGTGGATGCTGTGCATTGCCCCCCCACGGGTGCCCTGTTTGCATTACCCTGTGGATGCTGTGCATTGCCCCCCCACGGGTGCCCTGTTTGCATTGCCCTATGGGTGCTGTGCATTGCCCCCCCACGGGTGCCCTGTTTGCATTACCCTGTGGATGCTGTGCATTGCCCCCCCACGGGTGCCCTGTTTGCATTACCCTGTGGATGCTGTGCATTGCCCCCCCACGGGTGCCCTGTTTGCATTACCCTGTGGATGCTGTGCATTGCCCCCCCACGGGTGCCCTGTTTGCATTACCCTGTGGATGCTGTGCATTGCCCCCCCACGGGTGCCCTGTTTGCATTGCCCTATGGGTGCTGTGCATTGTCCCCCCCCGGGTGCCCTGCCTGCATTGTCCCCCCCCGGGTGCCCTGCCTGCATTGTCCCCCCCCGGGTACCCTGCCTGCATTGTCCCCGCCGGGTGCCCTGCCTGCATTGTCCCCCCCGGGTGCCCTGCCTGCGTTGCCCCATGGATGCCGTGCATTGCCCCCCCGGGTGCCCTGCCTGCGTTGCCCCCCCTGGGTGCCCTGCCTGCGTTGCCCCATGGATGCCGTGCATTGCCCCCCGGGTGCCCTGCCTGCATCGCCCCATCCATGCCCGTGCCCGCATCACCCGCCTGCCAGGCCATGCCGCGGGTGCCGCATGCCGCAGGAGCGCGGCGCTCAGCCCCGCTGCAGCGGTGGCAGCTGCGGTGGCCCTGGTTGTGGAGGGAAGCGCCACCCCACGTGGTGCAGCGGCCGGGGCTGCGCAGCGATGCCGCGTCCTCGCCGCATGTGCCGGCTGCTCCAACATGGAGGAAGTGCCGTGGCGAGGTCGCCATGGGGCTTCACTGCGGTTCGTCCCCCCGCGGGGGTGATGGCAGACCCCCGGGGCACTGGGCGGGCAGGGAGGGAGAGCGGGGGCTGCTCTCAGCTCCTCTTCCCCAGGCTGGGTCCCCACTGCAGCCACATCCTGGGGGGTGCTGGGACACCGCCACCCCCCCACACCCCCCCCCCGGCTGTGCTTTGCTGACCAGACCCCTCTAAATGGCCACAGCTCCTGACTGGCGGGGCTGGGCGAGGGTCGGGGCCAGGTGGCCGAGGGCTGGTGTCACCAAGGGGGGTGCTTGCCCTCTAATGAAGCCCACAGCTAAGTACAAACTGCCCTCTCCTCCTGGGGCCAGTGGTGCTGCCTGGGCACTCGGGGTGGGGGGATGCAGCGGAGGTTGCAACCCCCCCAGATATGTGGGGTTTGCTGTGGCCTTTGTGCCATGGGGACAGGCAGTGCCAGAGCACCAGTGGCCGTTTTGTGCCATTTGGTCACTCTAGGTGCTGCCTGCCGGCGTCACTGTTAAACTGCCCAGGGATGCCATGCCCACAGCACCCAGCACTGGTGGTGCTCTGGGGGGCGCAGGCATCAGCCATGGCGTTCCCGGTGTGCCGGCTGAGCCTGGGTGGGGGGTGGCTCGGTCACTGTTTAGGGGCTCCTCACGACCGTGCTCGGAACGCTTTGCCACGGCAGGGCACCGCGGTGGGGTGGCACCGGTCTGCCAAGTCCCCTCCACCTGTACTGGAGTGTTTGCACGAGTGGGCACTGGCTGAAGCGTGGGTGCTGCTCCGGGGTGTTCTTCTGCCACTGAAGGGACCTGCGGGCAGGGCGATGTGCTGGGGGGAGCTGGGGTGCCCGTGGGGTGCGTGCCCGTGGGGTGAGCCCTCGCCCTGCCTTGCAGCTTCTGGCCCGGATTGAGCGCATGGAAAGGCGAGTGCAGCTGGTGAAGAAGGACAGCGAGCGGGAGAAGCACCGCATCTTCCAGGGCTTTGAGGTGGACGAGAAGCCGGAGGTGGAGGTGTGCGAGAAGCTGCCGCTGGAGTGTCCCCAGGACCTGCTGGAGCCCCCCCCGACCCTGCAGCCCAAGCACTTCCCCTATGGCAGGAATGGGAAGGGGCACAAAAGGTAGAGGGTGCTGGGGGGTGCGTGGGTCCTGGGGGAGGGTCTTTCCCCTCCATTCATGGGGCTGGTGCTACCTCGAGGTGCCAGCTCAGCTCAGTGACCCTCGAGCTGCTCAGAGGGGCTGCCCAGCACCGGCAGCACATCCCATCCATCAGCGGCTGGGGGGAACCTTGGGAAACCCTGGGGGGGGGAGGAGTGTCCCCAGAAAGCTGGGGAAGCCCCTTTTGCCTCTGCAGAGCTGCCTCCAGCCGGCCCTGGTGCAGCAGCCCTGGTTTGGGGGTGCTGGCAGCCCCCCCCCCCCCCCCCCCCCCCCCAGCAACCCTGATGTGGGGCGAGGATGCGCGTGCCTGGCTCAGCTCCTCTTCCTCCCGCAGGAAGCCCACGTTTGGGAGCACGGAGAGGAAGACGCCTGTTAAAAAACTGGTGTCCGAGTTCTCGAAAGTGAAGAGTAAAACTCTAAAGCACTCCCCGGGGAAGGAGGAATCGGGCGGCTCCTTGTCCGAAACTGTTTGTAAACGAGAACTGCGGAGCCAAGAGACTCCGGAAAAACCCAGGTCGCTCCTGGAGACCCCGCTCCGAGCCTCGGCACCGCCAAAGGGCCCCGGTGCCCACCCCAAGGAGAAGAGCTTCAGCAGTGAGGCAGACGACCTGCCCTATCTCTCAACCACGGAAATGTACTTGTGCCGCTGGCACCAGCCGCCCCCGTCACCGCTGCCGTTGCGGGAGCCTTCTCCAAAGAAGGAGGAGACTGTGGCAAGTAAGCAATGGAGAGCCCGCCGTGGCACCGGCGGCACCGTGCCAGGTGTTGGGGCAGAGCCGGTGGCCGGAGAGGGGCTCGCCTGCCTCGGGGCGGCCGGGGAACGGGGCTCAGCACCCGCGACCTGACGCTGGCAAAGGGCAGAGTCCCAGTGGCGGTGGGAGAGGTGCAGCTGGTGGTGCCGCGCTGCCGGGTCCCTGCCGCGGCGATGGGTAGCGGCTCTGGTACCAGCGATGGGCTCTTCCAAACCGCGTCTCCAGCTCATCCCGCTGCAGCGTGTGCCAGGCTGCCGGAGCTGGGGGCAGCACGCTGCTCCGCTTTAGCCACCGGGTTTGCCGAGCAGCCTGCGTGCCCGTTTGAGCGAGGGGTGAAGCAACGTCCTGTTGGCAGTTGAGAAACGTGGTGGTGGCTTGTGCCAGCGCGGCACACACAGCTGCCCCCAAATCCAGCACCTGTCCTGCCGGCTGCTCCTTCCCGGCTGGTCTTCTGTGGCGTGGTGAGCACCGGTGATGGGGAGCGCTGGGCTGTGCCGGTTGCTGATGCCGGTGGAGGCTGTGCTGGATGGCCGAGCGCTCCGGCACAGGGGAGCTTGGAGCAGCTCAGGTTGGGTGTGCACGCTTGGCTGGGGAGATGGCGACGAGCTCTGCCCCCCCCGGGCCCCCCGGCAGCTCCCACCACCCTCAGCCAGCGGCATCGCCTCAGCCAGGCTCAGGATGGGGAGTTGGGGGGGCTGAGCCGTGCTCTCTGGCGGGGGGCCGGGCTGGCAAGGGACAGTGGGGCCGTGGTGGTCCCAGCGTGGGGCTAACAGCCTGGCCTCTCACCCCGCAGTTCCGTCTTGGAGGGACCATGTTGTGGAGCCCCTGAGAGACCCCAACCCCTCGGACCTTCTGGAGGTATGTACGCCGCCGCGGTGGTGGCAGAGCTGGCGGTGCCGCAGACACCTTCCAGGCTGTTCCAGCACTCCGGCAGAGCAGCTTGTGGCGTTAGCTGTGGGGCAGGCGGCATCTCATCCCCTCATCCGGCATCACCAGCGCGGCAAAGCCCAGCTGCAGCCGGAGGGCTGGGGTGGGGGTGCAGGAGCAGCACCCCGTGCGCCGTGGGGGTTGTGCCGGGGCTGGATGTGTTCATCCCTGTCTGTCGTTGCAGAACCTGGATGATAGCGTCTTTTCCAAACGGCACGCCAAGCTGGAGCTGGATGAGAAACGAAGGAAAAGGTGGGAGCAAAGAGGGCGACAGGGGGTGTCCCGGCTGGGTGGGCGATGGGCACCTGCTCCTGCTGGGAAGGGCCCCCAGGTGTCACCCAGAGCTGGGGGATGGGACTGGGGTGTGGCTGGGGTGGGCACCAGCAACGCTGCCGGAGGAGGGATGCTCTCATGGCGCAGCCAGCACGGTGGCACCGGCACAGCTCCTGGGGGGGGTCCAGTGCCGCCCGCTTGCTACCCGCGGCATCACCTTCTCCAGGTGGGACATCCAGCGGATCAGGGAACAGAGAATTCTCCAGCGGCTGCAGCTCCGAATGTACAAAAGGAAAGGGATTCAGGAGTCGGAGCCTGAAGTTACCTCATTTTTCCCTGAGCCAGATGACGGTGAGCATCTTCGGTGCCAGGGAGCAGGCAGGGGTGCAGGTGCGGGCAGAGGCATGGGCAGGGGTGCAGGCAGGGTCAGGGGCGTGGGCACGGGGTAGGGGTAGGGGCAGGGGTGCAGGCAGGGGCGCTGCCTGCACTGGGTGTAACGCTCTGGTCTCTCCGCAGTGGAAAGCTTGCTCATCACCCCCTACCTGCCTGTCGTCGCCTTTGGCCGGCCCTTACCAAAACTGACCCCACAGTGAGTACCGGCGGCACCGGAGGGGATGGGACAGGGTGGGCTTCACCGGCGCATTGCGGGAAGGGCGCTGACCCCGGCTGTGCCCGCAGGAACTTCGAGCTGCCCTGGCTGGATGAGCGCAGCCGGTGCCGCCTGGAGATGCAGAAGAAGCAGACGCCGCACCGGACCTGCCGGAAGTAGCAGAGCCACCGGGAGCTCAGTCCCGTCACCGGGAGCTCCGTCCGTCACCGGGCCGTGCTGCCGGCTGCTCCTGCCTTCTGAGCGGGGGGCTTCGCCCCTCCAGCACCCCCGTTTTGTTCTTTTGGATTCTTACAAACGTGCCCCGGACTTGTGCCCCCCTCACCGCGCCACCAGCCGTACCCTCACCGGCACTGCTCACCTACTGGTTGAGGCTGCCGCGGTCCTGGGGGGCAGCGGGCAGACCCCAGACCCATCCTCACTGCGCCACTGCTCTGGACGCTGCCCCTGCCGCCCCCCCCAGCCATGGTTGTGGACATCGGGGCTGGGGGCACCTGATCCCGGTGGGGGGGTGGGGGGGCTGTATCCTGCCGGGGCTCCACCGCCGCTGCTGTTACTTGTTAGTTGGGGAAAGGGGGGAGCAGCAGCTGGTGGTGGGGGGTGGGGGGCGGCGGTGGCGTGGGGAGGGTCCTCATCGGGTGGGTTTTTCCCCCCTTCCTGAACAGCTGTGAGGGGAGGGGGGGAAGTTTAAATTTTTTTTTTTTTTTTTTTTTTTTTTGGTGAAATAGAAATCCTATACGCACAATTTGGGTTTTTAAATTTTTTTTTTATATATATATATATATATATATATAATTTAATTGTTTTGAGGTTGCCAAGCGGTGCTGTAAGGAGGGGGGGGTTGCTGGGGGGGGGGCGGGGGGGGGGGCTGTGGCTGCTCGGTGCGGTGGTCCTGGTCCCAGGCCCCCAGTCATGACCCTCGCTGCCAGGGCCCCCACGGTGCCAGGTAGGTGGGGAGGGGGCTCTGGGGGGGTAGGGGGGGTCCCGTGTGCCCCCCGCTCCCCTTCAGCAGAGATTAAACAGGAAAGCTGCCAGCACAGCCGCTGCTTCCATTTTTAATTTTATTTTCGCCGTCCCTGCGCAGGGCCTGTACTCCCCCTGCCCCCCATGCCCACCCCCTCATTTTATCTACACACACACACACACACCCCCGGCATCCTGGCCGTGTTCTGGCCCTGAGGTTAATGAACGGAAGGAAACTTTTTTGGTGGGTTTTTTTTGTTTTGTTTTTTTTTAAAGGAAATCTTGTTTTTAAAAAATAAGAAAAATAAAGTTATAAACATGTTAGCGGCGGGGGGGGGGGGGTGGTGTCACGTGTGGGCACACCCATGCTGGCTTTTTTTTTTCCCTCTCTTCCCCCCCCCTTTTCCCTCCTCCCCTTTCCCTCGTCCCCTTTTTTTCCCTTCCCCCCCCCCCTTTCCCTCTCTATCCCTTCCCCCTTCTTTTCCCCCCCTTCTTCCCCCCTCCCCCCCCTTTTTTCCCCCTGCGTGTTGGTATCTCCCTTCCCCTCCCGCGCGCTCATGACGCCATTTCCGCCGCCGTGACGCCACCCGGGCTGTGACGTTGTCAGCGCCGCGCCCGGCGCGCGCCTGCCCCCTGCCGGGGGGGAACGAAACCGCGGGGGGAGGGGGGGGGAGAGGAGGAGTGTGTCGCTGCCGCAAGGGCTGCCGGGACGGTGGCGGTGCCCGCCGGGAGCCGTAGTCCGTCCCGTGGTGCCCCGCGCCGCCGCCCGCCCCTGCGGCTGCCCAAGATGGCGGACCGGCGGCGGCAGCGCGCCTCGCAGGACAGCGAGGACGACTCGGACTCGGCCGCCTCCGACAGCGCCGACTCGGCCGCCAGCGCCGCCCGCTCCCGCTCGGGCTCCGGCTCGGGCTCGCCCCGGCCGCCGCACCGCCCGCCGCGGGGAGCCGCCGGGGCCCTCAGCGCGGGGCCGCGGGGCCGCGGGGCCGAGAGCGCGGCCGGCGGGGCCGCCAAGAGCGCGCCCGAGTCCGAGTGTGTGAGTGTGGCCGGGGGGGGCCGGGGGGGCGCTGGGGTGCCGAGGGGCCCGCAGCCGGGGCGGTACCGGCACGGGGGGAGCACTGGGGTGCCGGGGGGAGCCTCGGCCGGGGCGGTGGGGTGGCACCGGCACCCGGGGCGGCACTGAGGTGCTGGGGGGGGCCTCAGCCGGGGAGGTACCGACACCCGGGGGGGCACTGGGGTGCCGGGGGCCCGCAGCCGGGGTAGCACCGGCACTCGGGCCGGGGGAGCGCCGAGGTACCGTGGGGTCCTCAGCTGGGGCGGTACCGGTACAAGAGGGAGCACTGGGATGCTCGGGGGGCGCCTCAGCCGGGGCGGTGGGGTGACTCCGGCACCCGGGGCGGCACTGGGGTGCCGGGGGGGCCTCAGCCGGAGTGGCACTGGCACTCGGGGGGCTGGGGTACCGTGGGGCCCTCAGCCAGGGTGGTACTGGCACCCAGGGGGGCACTGGGGTGCGGGGGGGGGGGCTCACCCGGGACAGTACCAGCACCCAGGAGGACACTCGGGTGCCCTTAGCCAGGGTGATGGAGTGACCCGGGCACCCTTGGTGCCGAGGGGGCACTGGGGTGCAGGGGGAGCTGAGTGGGCAGCAGGCTGGGGGCAGCACGCTGGGACCACCCTGTGTTTGGGGGAGCAGGGCTGGGCCCCCCGGCTCCCCAGCACCGGGTAGGGGCCTCCCCTGGCCCCCCCTGTGCCCCGGGGGTTGTTCCCCACAGCAGGGGCCAGGCGGGTGGGTTTGCTGCCCCATCCCGCCTCTGCCGCTCGCTATCATCTCTGACCAGCTGCCTTGTATGCCAGGGCATTAGAAACCTTTGATGGGGAGCTGGTGGTGCTGCTGTCTCCCACCCCCGCAGGGTAACTGCTCTCCTCCCGCACTTTGCAGCTGGGTGCGATTTTCCTCTGTCACAGATTTATAGTGCCAGTTATTTCAAGTTCCTCCTGAATGGCAGCGTATTTCTGCTTGGTTGTTTTGGCGTTTGGGCTTATCTCGTTAACGCGTTGGCTGGTTTTGGTTTTGATCTGAGGTTGTTTTTCCTGGACAGTACGATCAGTCTGTTCTTTTGCTAGAAACTTTTCCTGATATGAGCTGTTCTGCTTCATCCAGCATCTTCCCTGGGGCACAAGGTTTCGTTTCTGTTGCCGGAGTCTCTAGCAGATGCCTGCCTGAGCTCGGTCCTGCTTGGCATCTGTTCGTTATTCCTGGGCTCCTGCTTTAAGTAATCCTCTTGTCCTTTCCCCAGTTAGCTGTCTGGCCCTCCCTTATCGAGGGAGAGGAGCCTGGCTTCTCTGGTGATGTTGCTCTTTTCCCGCTGAAGACCCCAACAGTTAACGCAGTTTGGGCTTTTCCTTCTCAAGCTGTGTTCCCCCAGCGCAGCTTGCTCTGGAAGGATCTTAGATAAAGGTACTGGGAGCCCTGATTTTGTTGCTTCTTTCATGGTCACTGAAGTTGAACTTCCAAGGGCAGACACGATAGGGCTGGGGCCAAACCTTGTTGTAATTGTGTCTGGGATCGTAGGATGCTGTGGACACCTGGCTGCTGACCTTCCCTCTGCTAACGCGCCTTTCTCTCCCTCTCTCCCCAGGAAAGCGAGGATGGCATCGAAGGAGATGGTGAGTACTGACTCCCTGGCATTGCAGGCACTGCTGGCATGCAAAATGTAAAAACCGAACTGATGCCTTTTCCCATAGTTCCGTGGTTCTGGTCATCCCAAATATTAACTTGTAATAGTAGGCAGATGCGGGGTGCAGGGACAGTGCACCCCAAGATCGCCCTTGCTTCCTCCTGTGTGAGCTGGTGGTGGGTGGTGTTCATCAGCGACACTTTGGCACTGGCCTCTGACTTCCCCTCGGAGGGGCTCTTCGCTGTGCCTGCGCCAGCTGTCGCCCGCAGCAGGGCCTGTTACGCTCGGGGGGAAGCTGTGTTTCTCCTTCTGCCCTGACACCAAACTCCTTTTTCTCCCCTGCAGCTGTACTGTCCGATTACGAAAGCGCAGAGGACTCGGAGGTAAGAGGAGTCTCTGTCCTGGTGTTTAAAGTGTTCTGTCGAGCGACTGCATCTCACATAATTTTAGCACAAAACCCAGTTTGTGTCCTTCATTCTCTTACGCTGACCCTGCTGGCAGCCATCGCCTTTGTCTCAAGATACCAGCTTGTGTGCTCCGTGCCAGCCGCGCAGAAACTCGGAGCAAGCCGTGCTGCAGTGTAGTCATCGCCGCTGCAGAGGGAAATGGTCTCCCCCAGTCTGAGCCCCTCACCAGGCGATTTTCTGGCATTCAGTCCACGGTGCTGGGCCCAGCCCTGGGGAGAAGCCGCGTGTGCTGCTGGGGGGTGGACGTAGGGCCAGTATATGTGTGGGAGTGGGAATCAGACATTGGATACTGGGAGCAGGGTTTGCCCTGGTCTGGAAGGGTGTGGAAGGAAGTGTAGGGTGCTTGTTGTGTTTTGATTCGTTGAAATTAAAAAATGAACTGCTGGGTTGGAGGTATCCCAGGCAGCACCCCTGCCTTCTGCATACAGCTGCTGGAGGGGTAACGCGCCCCGTGAGTGCTGGCAACTCTGTGCTGCGTGTGTGCTGAGGAAATCCCACCTTGCATGTACCGAGACCCCCTGCCTGTGCATGGGAGGCAGCCTGGGCAGCAGCCTGTGGCTGTAGGTTTCCCTGGATTTTTGGTTCAGAACTGTAAATTCAACATTTCCAGGCAGTTTAGAAAAGTTCTGGTTGGTAATGATTACAGTGAAGGTTTTCTGGTGAAAACCCTTCTCTTGAGGTGTTTGTTCTGGGGATGTTGAGTGGGGCAGCAGTTAGAGAAAACGCAAAACAACCAAGCAGCTGAAATCAAAGCTCATAAGGGCTGTTAGTTTGTGGATTAATCTCTGCCATTAGTGAGGAAGGAGCGTGGCAGGCTGTAGAGGCAGCACATGCAGGTAAGGGCAGCTCTTCACACCTAAAAACCTGCGCGGAGGCTGCCCGGTGTTTCCACACACGGAGAAGCAGAGCAGCGCTGGTGCACGCTGGGCTGTTGGAGCAGCGAGGGTATTGCATCACTGACATGCCAAGATGACTCTGTTCCTGTGCCTAAAAATAATGCCACGTCTGGGTTTCCCCAACGTAAACAAAAGGAGCAGTTGATGTGCAAATACACTGTGTTGAAAGAGAAAAATAGAGCAGTCTTTTTGTTAATCACACAGAGCTATTTTTAGTGTCAGTTCCAGCCTAAGCAATGCTTGCAGGCTCCTGGAGGGTGAAACGAGGTCACGCTCCTGTGAGCAGAGTGCTCCGAGTGAGTCAGCTGAGTAACTCCAGGGAATTTGGAAACACGGCGCTGGCTGGATCCAGGCTCTCAGCGTGGGAAGGAAGGGACGCACGCTCTGAGGGCCCTTGTTCGCTGGTCTCCCCAGCTCGCGCGAGCCCTTTGCTTTCAGGGCGGTGAGAGGTTCTGGCTTTGTGGGGGAGCTGGTCCCAGCTCTGTTCTGGAAAGCCTGACTGTTGGATCTGATGGAGTCGGAGGGGAGAGGTGTTGGGTTTAGTCTTTGTTTTTTCCGTAGAAATACAGGGGTAGGAAGGACCTTGAGAGCTAATTCTCTGCTTTGAAAGAGTCAGGTCTTCAACAACTGGAAAAGGGACTGGAACAGTCGGACTCGATGATCTTAAAGATCTTCTGCAACCTAAACAATAATTCGGTGGTTCTATGATTCTAGGGGTCTAACTCCAGGTCGGGCGAGTTGTGTGGGGAAACTCCTGGGGGACCTGTTGCTAAAGGTTCATGTTTGAGTAACCGGGGCTCTTTCAGGCAGAGGAAGAGGATTACAGTGAGGAAGAAAGTGCCAAAGTGGAACTGAAGCAGGATAGTAATGATTCTTGTGAGTCAGCAGCAAAAGCGGAGAAAGGGGATGACAAACCTGACTCCAAAGGTGCTGTAACTGGTGAGAGGCAAAGTGGGGACGGGCAGGTAGGTGTTAAACATGCGTTCTCTGGGCCGTGGGGGGCTTCTGGCAGAGAGACTGCTGCAGTGGTAAGAGCTGTCTGGTTTTGACAGGAGAGCACCGAACCTGTGGAGAATAAAGTTGGAAAAAAAGTTCCCAAGCATCTGGATGACGATGAGGATCGGAAGAACCCGGCTTACATCCCCCGCAAAGGGCTCTTCTTTGAGCATGACCTCCGAGGGCAGACGCAGGAGGAGGAGGTCAGGTATGTGAGCATCCCCCACGTGCCTGCCTCTTTCTGGGCGGGTGAGGCCAGTTCCCAGGCCAGTGTTTGGCAGCGCTGCTCCTTGCTTGGGTTGTGAAGCGCTGGCAAGGTCTGTGCTTTGGTTGCCTGCTTGCAATGTCCTGCCAGGACATTTTAGCTCTTTGTTTGGAAGGGAGAGGCTGAGGGTGGTGCAAGAAAATCCACAAGGAAAGCTTCTTGCCAGTGAGTGGTGACCCTTCATGCTGCTTTTCAGAAATAGCAGTGGGTAGGCCAGCAGCTGCTGGGCAGGAGGAGTGGGAGGAAGAAGAAACACTGTCTCTTGTGCACACCCAGCCCTAGAAATGCTCAGGCTCTGTGTGTGGGACTGGTTGATGCTGCCGCGTCTCCTTGGCTTTCCAACAACTTTTTGGTCTTCCCTGTGTAACTGTTCCAGGCCGAAGGGTCGTCAGCGGAAGCTGTGGAAGGACGAGGGTCGCTGGGAGCACGACAAATTCCGGGAGGATGAGCAGGCTCCCAAGACCAGGCAGGAGCTGATCGCGCTTTATGGCTACGACATCAGGTCAGCTCACAACCCCGATGACATCAAGCCCAGGAGGATGCGCAAACCAAGGTGAGCAGCAAAGTCAGACTAGAGCCTGGCTTGTCCCAGCGGGAGACGGGTCTGAAGCCCCAGCGAGGGAAAGCCTCTTGTTGTTGGCTTTGGCTCTGGGGTGGGACCCTGGTCCTGGGTTTTCTAGACGCTGCGTCCCAGAGAGGGCTTCCCTCGCACAGCGGTAGCTCTCACCCAGGGATTTCTTTCTGGTCATCGGTACTGTTTTTCTCCCTCAGGTTTGGGAGTTCTCCTCAACGAGACCCAAACTGGTCCAACGAGAGGCCAAATAAGCCCCCAAGGCACCAAGGTGCAGACAGCACTTCAGCTCCCCCACGAACCTTCACAAACAGGAGCTCTGCAGGTACGGGGAGGATGCCCCCACCTAGGAACTACCCACGAATGGGGGGCTACAAAGAGACCCGTCCAAGCTACCGAGCTTCGGAAGCAAGCGTACAGCATCTGTCTCGAAACGGCGAACAAGCCAAACAGGAGAGCAACTATCGAGCGAAGCGTGCAGAGCAAACCCCACCGAGAGACAAGTCACCCGAGGTGGAAGCAGCTCATGTCCACAGCAGCCCTGTGAAGGAGGAGGTCGCTTTGGAAAACCAAGCCACGGCTGCTGATGCTGCACAGCCACCACCAGACAGACCAATTGAAAAGAAGTCTTATTCCCGGGCAAGAAGGACCAGAATCAAAGCTGGGGATGCAGGGAAGCTGGCAGATGAAGTTCCTGCTTCGGAAGGGCTGACTCCTGTGCCTCCAAAACCCGTGCAAGCCGAGACGTCCCCCCCACCAGCAAAGAGCAGTAACTGGGAGTCGCCGGTAGAATCCAGCTTGGATGGACTGGAGCAAGAGATGACCCAAATGAATCTCACTGAGCAGAACTGGACTCCGGGGCAGTCTCAGTTCCTGCAGCCCCGGGAGCTGAGGGGTAAGTAGGTGCAGCCTGTTGGTTTTCCACTGCAGCCCCAGCCAAATGCGGTTCGTGTGGTCGCTCAGAGCTGAATCGGCTCTGCCTTAGTCCAGACTCAGGGTGGATAACGTGATGGCGATGCACGCTGCTGAGAAAGTGCGGTGGAGATAGTGAGAGGGGACAAAACGGAAAAGGAAAAAAAGAGGAAATTAAGCATTCTGGTATAGGCTGATGGAATTAGGGCTGGGGAGGACATGAGTAGATCCTTTCCCTCTTCCTGCCCTGTTTTGTGTTGAGATCGGGGAAGCTTCAGTGAAGCTGAAGGCTTGTGCATGGGACAGGCAACAGGGACTTTGTCCAGTGTGAATCATGGTGAGACTGGCTGCTGCAGCAGGAGCCAGAGTTCGGGAGATAAGGAGCGTTGTGCTCATCTGGCAGGTAAGGGTCGTGAGCAGTCGGGCTCCTGTAACATCCTGCTAGGAGCAGGAAGGAACATTCCTCTTGTTTATCAGCTTATTCCATAGCACTGAGACTTGGTTGCTGTTAGCTGAGGCCTGAGTGGGACTGGCAAATTCATTTTTACCTGGTGGGAGGAAGCTGCTCAGTTTGCCGCAGCAGGCAGGCTGGCTGAGGGCGGCATGTGTGGCAGAGTTACCCCCCTGCGAGCTCGGGACTGAATTCTAGTTGAGCATCCATGCGAGAGGTCGTTCAGGTATAATTATCTCTTTGCAGAATTAAGAGCCTTTTCTGGGGGAGCGTTAAGAGTTCATCCCGAGGGAAATAAAACTGGAGCAAGGAGAAGAAAGCAACTCGCTGCTTTCATAAGCATCTCTTGAGGTTTAGGTCGTGAAACCACAAGTCATCTTGTACTGATGTGACTGGTAAAATCTTTGTGCGAACAGGCCCTTGGTCTTGACTGCGGATGCAAGTAGACAGGCTTTAAACATCCCAGTAGACTTGAGAGTTCAAAAGTGCTGTGATTTGCAGCTGAGATTATGTACTTTTTTTTTTTTAATCCTACAAAATACAGCATCCTAACAAATTTACCGTGAGACAGCTCTAGACTGCAGGTAGGAGAGCACTTTCCGTCTGTAAGCAGGGTGCGTTACTTTACTGTCCCCTTGTTTCTTCCTAGCAGAGAAGGCAGGAGTTAATTTTGGGAAACATTTGGGTAGGTGAGCCAGCCATTGGGTCATTCTGTATGTCTGTGTCTATATTTGCAATATCATTGATCCGTGGGCACTTTCAGCATTTGTTTTGTCCCCTCCTGCTTCCCTGGAAGCGGCTGTGATGAGTTTGGCACTGTGGTTTTAAATATGCGCCGTAACTTTGCTGTTCAAGTTAAAAGGAGCCTGTGATAAAAGTGGTTACGCCCTGGAGAGGGTTTAAACTGCAGCTCACCCAGTCCCACGTGGATCCTTGTTTCTACTCTGAAGAAATCCTTGTGCCAGCGGGAAGAGAGCTTAGATCAGAACTTGGATTTCCAGCTGAAAATTTTATTTTTTTATTTATTATTTTTTTCCCAGCAAGATTTAAAAGGTGTTGAGCAGTGTGGATGATTGCACGGTGACACCACAGCTTCTAATTTGTACTGAAAGATTTAAAATTGTAACCCAAGAGATAAAGTTAGGTTTCTTGTCATGAAAGCAAGAGCTGTGCCTTTTGTAGTACAATAACGTCCCCGGGCTGCCAGCGCTCGTAGGGCCAGCGACAGGCGCCTCGGCGGGTGAGGTGGCCCTTTACTGGGAGCAAATGCAAACCATAATAACCAGTTTGTTTCTTCCTCAGGTATTCCTAACCATATGCACGTTGGAACTGGGCCACCGCCTCAGTTTAACAGGATGGAGGAAATGGTAAAGCATGTTGCGCGGTGTGTGACTCTTGCTTTTAGAAGCGCGGAAGCCCGGCGTTTATTTGTTTCTGGCTTGTAGTAATTAGAGGCTGCCTGTGACACCTCAGCCTTTCCCTTTTGTTGGGTGTTTGTCGTTTTTGCTGCGTGACCCAGATAGAGGTTTGCAGGGGCTGGTGGGGCCGTGGGTTCGTGCTCCCTCAAGCTCCTGCCCTACACACTGACCCTGGCTGATGCCTTTGGACTCTTTTCAGGCGGTGCAGGGGGGGCGCGTGAAACGCTACTCATCGCAGCGGCAGAGACCGCCAGTGCCGGAGCCTGCCCCCCCCATGCACATCAGCATCATGGAAGGGCACTACTATGACCCACGTGAGTGTTTCCCTCTTGCTCCTGAGGCTCCGTGTGTGCTCAGACCTGAGCAGCTGCAGCAGGAATCTCCCTGCTCCTGTTAGGGTCGGGAAGGTCGGGGGCTTTGTTTTCCCTTCCCTTTGTAAATAACGTTGCTGCCTCATCTCGTACAGTAGCGGAAAGGCTGCTCTGAGCCTCCCTGGTTGGTGTTTAAACCCACAGAAATATAATCGGTGTTACCACCTCCCCTCCCTGTGCCAGGGCTCTCTAGGACACTGCTTTTCTTCAGGAAAGCTGGGATTTAAAATTAACTTGGAAATCAGAGCAATGTCTTTGACAATAGAGACCGGGGAGAATTACAGAACAGGGCTGAGGATGGAGTAGGAATTTACTCCAGCATTTAAAGTGTTGGAGAAGAAATTCCCCCAGTTATTCTCCTGTTTTGTAAAGGGAGTAGGAGGCTTTTTCTGTTGGGAGCATGCAGCATCTGCGAGCCTGGTAGACTGCGTGTGCCGATGGGAATGTCGCTTGCAGCACTGCGTTCAAGTCTTGTCGCTGGCTGGGGTGTGCGTGTGACTTGCTGCAGTAGAATCAAATTCGGTGGAGCTTTTCCTTACCAACTGTTGTGTGTTGCAGTGCAATTCCAGGGACCAATCTACACCCACAGTGAGAACCCAGCCCCGCTGCCGCCCCAAGGGATGATCGTACAGCCAGAAATGCACCTCCCTCATCCAGGTGAGGAACTGGCTCCCCAGCAGGGCACGGGGCAGCTGGTACCGATGTTATGGTTGTGCCTGGGGTAGGGGGAGGCTTGGTCTGTGCTGAGGAGTGGGTAACGCTGGTTTCACGCAGCCTCTCTCGCTGGGGGAATCCATTTTCCCTGTTTCTACAACATGGAAGAGACCTGCTTCCCTCGTGCAGTGGGGTTGAATCAATATAAATGTTAAGGAAAGAAAAATAGGCGTTTCTGGCTCTCGCAGCTGGTGCAGGACTGAGGTGAGCCGAATGTTTGGGCAGCCCCTGGCTGGCTGCCTGCAGGTCCTGCGCAGATCCTCCTGGCTGAGCCTCTTCCCCTTCGGTGGGGCCCTTTGCTCTGCCCGCCGTTGTGCCAGGCTGGTTCTTCAGTCCCTGCTGCTTGTAGTTCAGAAGAAGAAAGCAGAAACGAGAGCTGTTGAATTGGCATGTTCCCTATCTTGACCACAAGAACTGTTTCCTGGAGCGGGGGTGCCGACCCGGGGCTGTGTCTGGTTCCAGTGAGCTGGAACCCTGGTGCTGGGGAGCGAGCCGTGCTCCGCTCCGCTGAGAAGCGTTTCCCTTTTTTCCTCCCTAGCCCAGGAGCTGAGGTCTCATGGCTGCAGGAAAAGCCTTTGAACAAAGGGCTTCTCCTTCCCTCTGCAGCGGGGAAGGTGCAGCATGTCACATTCAGCTTTTTTTCTTTTCTTTTTTTTTTTTTTTTTTTTTTTTCTGTCACTTCCCAGGTTTACATCCCCACCAGACGCCAGCCCCCATGGCAAACCCTGGGCTGTACCCTCCGCCAGTCTCCATGCCCCCGGGCCAGCCCCCGCCGCAGCAGCTGCTTGCACCAACTTACTTCTCCCCTCCTGGAGTCATGAATTTTGGGAATCCTGGCTACCCCTACCCCCCAGGAGCACTGCCCCCTCCGCCCCCTCCTCATCTCTATTCCAACACGCAGGTAAGCCAGCTGCGCTGTGCCTCTCCTTCCTGAGCGGGAGCCATCAAGAGCAGATGGGATCCTGTGGAGTGTGGGGATATTCTCAGAGGCTTCCTGGGAGAGGATGTGGAGCAGCTGGGCTGCTCCGTGGTGGGAGGTTGTTTACTGTCATCCCTATCTCTGCTTGGAGCGGGGAACTGGGAAGGACTGCTCCTGTGGCTGCTGTGCAGCTACCCCGAATTTAGGGTCTAAATACCCGGGTGGGCGGATCTCAGAATCGAGGTGTTGCCCTACAGAGCAGGGAAGTGGCCCACCGGGAGCCTGTCAACAGTTGCATCCCCTCCGGGTCCATGCTAAGCCAAGGACACCTTGAAAATTGTTTTGGAAGCCCTTTTTGTTAGGGAGGGAGGCTGGAAACTGGCTGGTGCTGTTCTTTGGCACCAGCCAAAGGGACCAGCGTGGGGCTGGCTTTTCCTGCTCGACGTCCGTGTCCGCAGCGAGGAGGCAGATCTCCGTGGGCAGCGTGATGACGAGTCCGCCCAGGGCTGCCGTGCCAGCAGCACACGGCTGACACGCAGTGGCAAGCCCGCGAGATGCATCTCCCCGAGCCCTACAACCTCTCTGACCTTCCCTGCTGCCCTGGGCTGATCCCAGCTGCATTGGCAGGGATTCAAGCCCGCTTTGGGGGCAGGTCCCCAACCCCCGGGCAGCTGGAGGGGATCTGGGTGTGAAGGGGAGCTGTTACCTGCCTCGTTGGCACGGAAGAACGGTCGCTGCTGCTGTTGCAAAGCGCAGACGTTATCTAGCAGTTGGGAAACTCCACGGGGTGAAGGAAACCCATCTGCCACAGACGTCGGTCCGGCACGGCTGCGGGTTGCTGCAGCCTGAACCTGCCCACCCTGCCGAGAGCAGGGGCGCCCTGGTAAGGGGCAGGGGTAGGCGAGGGTCCTTGGGGAGCTGTAAGTGCTGCTGTGGGTTGGAAAGGACCTTAAAGACCACCCAGTTCCACCCCCCTGCCATGGGCAGGGACACCTTCCACTCACCCAGGTTGCTCCAAGCCCTGTCCAACCTGGCCTTGAACACTGCCAGGGATGGGGCACCCACAGCTTCTCTGGGCAGCCTGTTCCAATGCCTCACCACCCTCATAGATAAGGATTTCTTCCTAATATTGCATCTGAATCTCCTCTCTTTCAGTTTAAAGCCTTTCCCCCTTGTCCTATCGCTACAGACCCTGGTAAAAATTCTGTCCCCATCTTTCTCATAAGCATCTTTTTGAGTATTTGAGTATTCTCCAGTTAAGAGAATAGAGGTCTCCCTGGAGTCTTCTCCTCTCCAGGCTGAGAAACCTCAACTCTCTCAGCCTGTCCTCACAGGAGAGGTGCTCCAGCCCTTGGAGCATCTTCATGGCCTCCCCTGGACTGGTTCTGTGGTCCGTGTCCCTTTTATGCTGGGGGCTCCAGAGCCCCCGACACAGCCAGCCCCCTGCAGCGCAGAGCACTGACCCTTCTGCTCTCTGGGGAATGCAGGCCCAGTCCCAGGTGTACGGAGGGGTCACGTACTACAACACTGTCCAGCAGCAAGTGCAGCCCAAGCCTTCGCCACCTCGAAGGACATCCCAGCCTGTGACTATCAAGCCACCACCTCCTGAGGTACCGTCCCCCTCGGCCTGAGTCTGTGCGTGCGTGATGCTGTGCTGCTGGCGTGTGCGTGATGCTGCAGTCTCCCTCTCCCATCCCAAAAATACAATGTTCCAAGGAAATCTTAAACTGTCTTAATCTTTGACATGTCCCAAACCTCAGCTTCTCGTTACAGGTGGTAAGCAGGGTTCCAGTTAATTTGAGTTTCTAAATGCTTTAAAACTAAACCCACGTAAAAAGTAAGTCTAAAGTTGACTCTTGCTTTTTAAATTCTTATTATTTGCTCAGGGTAGAAAACGGAACACTTTAGAGAGAGAAAGATCGAGTCCTAAGCTAGGAGGCGGTGACTTCTCTGGAAGAATAGATGTCGAGACCTTAGTAGATAATTCAGGCAGCAGACTTCAAGGCTTTCCAGAGATGAGAGCCGTTTTTTCTGCGCTGGGAACGGTTTCCTCACTCCAGTGCTGTGAGCTGTGCGTGTGTGTGCGCGCGCCAGAGTGCCACGTGTGTGTTTGGTTTCCTTTTCAATGCTTTGCTTAGCATGTGGGAGCTGAGCGAGCCTGAATCCCAGCAAGCCCAGACCCGGGCAGGCATGTACCGGTTGTTTCCCGTACGCAGGGAAGGCGGCGTGCGGCACGGTGGAGGGCTGGGAAGCGTGCAGCGTTTGTAAATTCACTGCGAGATTGTCTGTTCGAGGTGCCCTTTGAAAGGCCTCGCGATGGGAAAATGTTTCACCAGGAGGAGGGCTTGGCTGAAGGGAGCTGGTTGTGCCTGGAGTGGGCACAACTGGGAGGAAGCTGGAGGCGGGGGCGGGGGGTGGTTGTATTTTGGCACCCAGGTAGGATGTTTTGGCATCGGAGGATGTTTGCTCGCAGGACCCTGGTGATGGTGCTGCAGCCCCCGTGCTGGTGTTTGTGGTGGGGCAGCCTAACCCTCTGCTTCTCTTCCCTCTTCCCCACCAGGACAGCAAAGGTGAAAAATCAAAGGAGAGGAGCAACACGTAGGGATGCGGCTGTGGGAAATCCCAGCGCCAGACTCGGCACCTCGGCGAGGAGGAAGCTCCTTCTCGGGAAAGGCTCCTTCCCTGTGTGTAGGTGAGGCAGCGGGATGAAATCAGCTGCACCAGCTTGTGCTCAGGGCCAGGCACCTTCCTTCCCTTTCTGGTTTTACCGGTGCCCTCCCGAAAAATCATCTCGCTGCTGCTGATCTGCCCTCCTTCCCTCTCCCTCACTGGGGCACAGAGTTCACCGAAGAATCAACCCTCAGCATCGGTCCTTGGCCGCAAGTCCTCGCGACTTCTTTTACTAAACGTCTGCCCTTTTCCCTCTCTAGGATGTTAAACTCAACTGGCTTGATTGTGTTCTCTGTTTTTATTTAAGAAATGAACCAGCCCCTTCAGTAAAGCTGATTTGTTTCTTTTGGGTATTTTGAATTTGTTTGTCTGGGCTAACTGGAACGTAACATCCCCTGCCCCCCGTGGAGAGAGCTGATAAGTTAATTCTTCCTTTCCATTTTTTTTTTTAAATTAGCAAGTTTATTTCTGCTGTTGTTTAAGGATAGGAAGGGCAGCTGAGCGATAGGAGCCTGTCAGGAAAGCGCTGCCTGCACGGGCACCACTTGATTTAGATGCTCCTCCCGTTTCTTTTTCCCAACAAGCCCTGTTGGTACCTTGTGTCGTTGGCTGTCTCTGTCCATGTGTGTGCAAGCTCCCAACCCGCATCAGACGGGAATCCAGGTGCACGAGCACGGGGCAGCCCCCTCCCCGCTGCCACAAGCACACCGTGCCGAGCAGGGGGAGATTTCCACCGGCCTCCTGTGCCTCAGCCAAATCAGCGCCGGCGAGGGAGGTTTATGGGCATCCAGGCACCTCGGCACTGCCAGAACAGCCCTGCCAGCAGTCAAACCAGCTAGACAGGGCAAGCAGAGGAGTGATTTGCTCCTAGCACTTGGGTGTTGCTGCTGTGGAAGTGGAAGGGGGTGTCGTAACCCGCCCCGACGCATCCAGCCTGGGCTCCCATCCCCAGGAGGAAGCACCTCAGCCCTGCGCCTGCCGCCACAGAAACCGGCGTTCCTCGCCGGGGACCTCGTGGTCGTGTTTCCCCCGTTAGGATTCGCAGGTTGATCTGCCAGGGTGCCCGGCACCGCAGCGCCGTGTGTGCCAAGCCGAGCCCGGCTGGCTCGCCTGTGCCGCAGCGCTGCGCCGCCTCTGCAGCACGCATCCTGCTGGCACCCGCGGCAGGCAGAGCCGCTCCGGCTCCCAGTCACGCTTGGGCTTGGCCGTGTCCTCGCAGCCGTTTGCAAATTGCATTAGGAAACTTGGCAAGGCAGGCTGCCGATCCCTGCCGCGCGCCCCGAGCACGTGCTGGGGCGGCGTGGGGAAGTGCCAGCTGCTGGCGCGGGTCGCTCGGCGAGAGGGGGAACGTCACCGTGGCCTCTGAGTCCCCATCTGCGGCGAGGGAGGGGTGCCCGGCAGCCCACCTGCCCGCTCGAGCTCTCCTGCATGCCCACCTCTCCAGCAGCAACACCTCCTGTGTCATTCGTAACTCGATGATCTTTTGTACCTAATTTCAGGCGTCGAAGCGACGCTTTCAAAGTAGAAATCCCGTATGTTTTCGCTGTAACCCATCTCTCTGCCTTAAGGCTGAAATGTACCGTCAACGTATCGGTCGCGTGACTGAAGTCCTGGACCTTACAACACTGTGATGCGTTTTTGGTTTTGTTGCTTTGGATTCCTGTCCTGTAGGAGTGCACGTTTGTAACCAGCGTTGTATCGGCACGCGGATGAGAATACCTTTTAGAAAGCAGCCCCTGCTCTTGTGTCTCTTTCCTCGGACCGAGACCCCCAGGGCCGGCGTTCCCTTCCACCGCGCCACCGGAAAGCTCGGCCGTGTGCCAGGAGCTGCTTTTTTCCCCTTTTCCAGGAGCTCCTGGTGGGACTGGAAATGTGGCTCCTTTGTGGCCGGCGCCAGCCGCCCTCGCGCCGACATCCCTGGGGAGCAGCCACTGCGTGTCCCTGAGCCCGGCTGGGCCGTGGCAGCGGGGCTGGGCGCAGAAGCGAGCCCCCTCCTCTCCCCCCAGCCTCCTCGCTGGCTCGTGGGGAAAGGAACAACTGGTGTGTAGGTGGTGCGGGAGCTGCCGCCTGCGCCGCTTCTGTGCCGCCTGCTCCCTCTGGCCCGCAGCCCGGCTTCCCACGGCAAATGGCAGTGGGGGGGGGGGTGGCAGGTACCCCAAGTCCTGCACCTTCCCGGTGCACCCTGATGGCAGGGGTGGCGGCGGAGCGGGGCTGGGGGGAGATGCCGAGGGGGAAGGATGCAGGCAGGGCCTGCCAGCACCGTGCTGGAGGGTGGCTTGGGAGGGTGGGGGGCCTCAACTTGCCCCCCTTCGCATCGTCCCCCAGCCCCTTCATTCCCTGCACTCGCTGCCCTCGCTGCCAGCAGTAGGGTGGGGGTCCCAGAGCCCACCTGGCAGCAGAGGCTATTGACCTCCTGCCCACGCTGCCGTGCTGCCCCTTCCCTCCCCAGCAGCCCTGCCTCAGTTTCCCTCCCTGGCAGAGGGTTCAGGGCTGAGCCTGGGCCAGGGGCCAGCTCGGACCATCGCAGGTCTTCTCTTCGAGGGGCTCCCCCCTAAGGGCCGAGTTCCCCCTCTCCCAGCGCCGCAGCTGGGAAGTGGGTTAAGGCGCTGGCTCGGGGAGGGATTTTTCCCTCCGTGTTCGTTTTTCCCTCCTACACAAGGTCTGTTTTGAGCAGAGCCTGGAGGCTTCGCACCCCCTGCTCGCTTAGCGGGGCGGGGGAACGCAGCGCGGCTGCAAATGGAGGCGCAGGCTTTGGGAGGGAAGCGACCGCTCCAGATCCCAGCTCGTTAGGAGAAATAACAGCAAATTAATTAAGCTAATAGCTTGCTCTGCGCCAGCAGTGCCCCCATCCATGCTGAGCTGGGGGAGAGGAGCCAGGCTGAGCCGATGGGCCTGGATCTGGGGTGCGTTTCCCAGGGGCGAGCGGTGCCCTTGGCGCGGTGCTGCAGGTCCCTCCCGCCTGCCTGGCCCCGCTGCCACCGGCGGGCGCAGCCTCTGTGCCTCAGTTTCCCCTTCTGCCTCCTCCAGCCTCCGCTGTCAGGAGAAGCCCCTCTCCGTGCGGCTGCAGCCTGGCCAGGGCACCGCTGGCACCAGGGGCTGGGCACCCTCGTCCGGCCACCCCAGGCGGAGGGGACACCGGAGGGGACAGCGGAGCTTGGCTGGGTGGGATTGTTTTGGGGTCTCGGGTGGGGTGTGTGGGCGTCTGGGCTCTGGGGCCCGGTGGGACGGGTGGAATTGCCGTGGGGCAGAGGAGGACCGTGCCATGCCGTGCCGTGCCGTGCCATGCCGTGCCATCCCACCGGGCCCGTGCAGCTGGGGGTGGGGACATGGGGACACGTTTTGCTGTTTTCCCGCGGCCGCATGGATGGAGTTGCCAAGCAACTGCCGGTGGAGGCGAAGTGGGAACAAAGCGGGAGCTGCCGGGACCCCCCATCCCTCCCCAACCCCCCCCCCCGGGGCCGCAGGGTCCCGCCATGTCCCCCTGCCCATTGCCACCGTCCCACCCCGGAGCTATCGCAGGGTTGGGGGTTTGCAAGGGATGAACCCAGGAGCTGGTGACTGGGGGGGGACACACGCTGGGTTTGTCCCCCCATTGCTGTCACTGCCATTGCCCTGCCCAGAGGGACGCAGCCCCGGCGCCTCCCCAGCCGCTCGCGGTGGGGCTGGGGGCAGCGGGGCCGGGGCAGGGTGGGTGCTCAGCACCCAGGGGGCAGGGGGCACGGTGGCTCTGCCCCGAGCAGGCGCCACGTCCCACCCTGCCCTGCCCTGGCACCTGCCCCGGCTTGCCAGCCCGGCAGGGCCTGTTCCCAGCCTGGCAGGCGGCTGGGGGGGGGGGGGGGGGGGGGGGGGCAGGCAGCTGCCCTGCCCTGCCCAGCCCTGCCCGGGGGGGCCGTGCCAGGGTGGGGGGTCCTGCGCCCACCCCCCAGCCCTTTCCCACGCTGCGAAGGGCTGGTCTAGGGGTGCTGGCGGTGGGTCACCCCATGCCTGGGAATGTGCCCCCTGCGGAGGGGACACTGGGGAGGGACACTGGGG
Source organism: Falco peregrinus (assembly GCF_023634155.1). Taxonomy (NCBI): domain Eukaryota; kingdom Metazoa; phylum Chordata; class Aves; order Falconiformes; family Falconidae; genus Falco; species Falco peregrinus. The sequence continues at coordinate 2,650,523 of NC_073738.1, forward strand.
GGGTGGGGGATGGTCCCGTGTGCCCCAGGGCAGTGGGCTGGCACGGGGGGCCGCGTGGGTGTGCTGGGGGGTGTGACGCGGGTGTGAGCGCGTGGGGGGGGGGGACACCGTCCCTCGGTCGAGGTGGGTGATGGTGCCAGTGGGGGGGGGGGCTGGGGGGCTGTGCTCCCCCCGCCCGGCTGTACGGCGGGGGACAGGGGGGGCTGCGCCGGTGTCCCCGGTGTGCCGATGCTGGGGGGGGGGGGGGGAGGCGGGGGTGTCACAGGGGTGTGAGCACGCGGCGGGGGGTGACACTGCCCCTCGGTCGAGGCGGGTGATGGTGCCGATGGTGTGATGGGGGCGGGGGGGGACTGCGCCGGTGTCCCCGGTGCGCTGGTGCTGCGGGAGGGGCTGCGGGGGGTGCGCGACGCATCACCTGCGCGGTGCTGCGGGGGGCACACACGCCGCCCCCGCCGTGCCCCGGTGCGGCGCCGCCCGCTGCCCGCGCACTCCCGGGCCGGTCCCGGTGCCCGTCCCGGTGCGGCCGCGGGGGCGGGGGCGGGCAGGTGCCGGCGGCGGGGCCGGGGGGCGGGGCGGGGCGGCGGGGCCGGGGGCGGCGGCTCGGCGGGCCGCGGCGGGGCGCAGCGCGCAGCAGGCGCGGGGCGGGCGGGGAGCGGCGCCGGGGCCCGAGCCCGAGCGGAGCCGAGCGGAGCCGCCCCGCCGCCGCCGCCGCCGCCCATGGCCCCCTGAGCCGCCGCCGCCGCCGCCGCCGCGCCCGGGCGGCCATGAAGCCGCTGGAGAAGTTGCTGAAGAAGCCGGGCTCGCACCTGCCCGCCCGCCCCGCCGCCGCCCCGGGAGCGGCGCAGGGCTCGGCACCGGCGGCGCGGCGGCAGAGCCTGTCGCGCCCGGCCGCCTCCCCCGAGGAACCGGCGGGGCCGGCGGGGCCGCTGCCGGGGGGCGAGGGCCGCTGGCTGGAGCTGCGGCCGCCCGACGCGCCGCTCCGCTCCCCGGAGGACCCGTCCCCGGCTGGTGACCGCGACCGGGACCGGGAGCCGCCGAGCCCCGAAGCGCCGCCCGCCGCCCGCTGCTGCTGCGGCTGCGGCTGCGGCCCCGCCGCGCCCGCGCCCCCCGAGCGGCTCCTGGCCGCGCTGCTGGAGCGGCTGCCGGCGGGCGGCGCGCACGGCCGCGGCTGCGGAGCAGGTACCGCGGCTCGGGGGCTGCGGGACCCACGGGGGGGCTGCGGGTCCCGGCGGGAGGAGGGCTGCGGGGGTGCCCGGGGGACGGGGGGGGCGATGCGGCAGCGGGTGGCGCTGGAGGCGGGGGGCCGGGGGTGGCGGGGGGGCGCCCGCCGGGCCGGTGCCGCCGGGATGCGGTGATGGATGCGGGTGGGCGATGCTGGGTGCGCGGGGAGGGGGGCGGCACCGCGTGGGGCGCAGGTGGGTGGCAAGGGCAGGTGGGGGTCCCACCGGGCCAGGGCAGCCGTGGCAGCAGGGTGGGCAGGGGGCCCACGGGGCAGCGCTGTCCGGCCCGACGCTGCGGTGAGGGGCACGGCGGGGCACCGAGATCGGTGGTGGCACCAGGCCCGGCGGAGGCCGAGGTTGGCCGGGCACCGGCTGCTACCGCGCCGCACCGAGCCCTTGGCCTCCCGCTTGATTAATTTTTAACATCTTCCCGCTGCTAAAATTAGCCCCACCGGAGCCGCAGCATGGCGGGGGGGGGGTGTCAGGTGGATGCCCCATCCCTCCGGCACAGGCTGCCCGGTGCCCCGGTGCCATCCCACCGCGGCTCCCCGTGCCAGGTTCTGGGGTGGTTTGTGGTGTGCGGAGCTGGGGGGGTGCAGGCGGGCTGGGGGTGCTCCTCAGGGTGGGGACCCCTGCTCCGGCCGACCCCCCTGGGCTGCGGGGGCGCAGGGCTGGGGGGCAGCGGGGAGCCCCAGCCCCACGTTCCCGGTAGGGCGCACCCACCGACACGAGGGAGCCCTTCGGGTAGGAGCGAGATGGGACTGGCAGCGCCGGGCCCTGCCTGCACCGACACGCTGCCAGGCCCGGCCCTGCGGTGCCCAGGCTGGCGGGGAGCGGGGGGGACAGGAGCCGGTGGGGGGGGGGGGACGGAGGGTCCCACCAGCCCCGCTGTCCCGCTGCGGGAAAGCCATCCCTGCCGCTCTGGGGGTGGGGTGGGTGCTGCAGTGGGGTGGGGAAACTGAGGCAGGACTGGAGGGGGCTGCTGTCTGCAGGGCTGAGGGGGGGGAGGGGTGTCCGACCCCTGGCCCCCAGGCAGAGCTGGGTACATGTGCCCCCCAACTGCGGGTGTCCCTGCGTGCCCCGAGGCAGGTGCAGGGTGCTGGATGTGGGGTGCTGGATGTGGGGCACTGGCCCAGCAGCACTGGGGGGGGGGCGCTGAGGGGTCCCGTCCGTGCCCCAGACAGCGTGTCCTGCTTTCAGCAGCACCTTGTCCCCGGCGGGCGCTGTGCCCCGGCGCGGTGGTGCCAGGGGAGCCCCAGCCCCCACTTGGCACAGATCCACGGCCGGGTTAATGGGCCAGAGCCTGGGGGGCAGCTATGGGGGGGATGCTTTGCACGGCCCCTCCTGCGGGGACAGGTCATTGAGCCTCGGAAGGGCCCCTGGGGGGGGCACTGGGGTCTTGTCATCCCATCCCTGGGGCACCCATCCAGTTGGGGACCTGCTCAGGGTCGAGGGTTGTTCATGCCGGGCGAGGGAGCGGTGCCTCGTCCAAAGGTTGTGCGGCTGGGTGCTGGTGGCGGCTGGGTGCTGGTGGCGGCTGGGTGCTGGTGCTGACTGGCACACCGGGCCATGCCGTACCAAAACACCCTCCCCAGGGCTGGTGCTGCCTGTGCTGACCCAGAGAGCCCGGCAGCGGGTACCGGCTGCCCCGGGGCTGACACCAGCACCAGCACGGTGCACCCTGAGCGCCCAAATATTTGCTGCAGGCACCTGACCTTGCTGCCTGCCTCAGTTTCCCCATTGCCCTGAGCTGTGTCCCAGTTTGCCCATGGCCAGGCTCTCGCTGGGGCCGTTGGGCGTGCTGCGGCATCGCGGCTCGGGTCCTGCCCTGCCGGTGCCTCTGCCCCACACCACACTCGTGCCAGGACCTGGCTGCCCCACGGGGCTGGGAGTGGGGCCATGAGTCAATGCCAGGCACCGGGGGGGAGGGGGCTTGGCGTGGGGTTCAGCATCTCCCAGTGTTGCCCTGGGAATTAGCATCGCTCCCCTTGGCCGCCCGTTCTGCAGGGCATGGGGTCTCTGCGGGGTGGCGGTGGGGGGCTGTGTGGGGCAGGGTGCCCACACCTGCCCCCCCCCCCCCCCCATCTCCCCCAGAGTCGCTGCTGGATGACATCGTGCTCACACACTCCCTTTTCCTGCCCACCGAGCGCTTCCTGCAGCAGCTGCACCAGCAATATCCTTGGGGGGCACTGGGGAGGGGGTGCAGGGGGGCATTGGGGTGCCACTGAGGGGGGTGTGAGGGTGCAATGAGGAGGGTCCGAGGTTGGGCATGCGGAGGGCACGGGGGTGCAGTGAGAGTGGGCACAAGGGTGCTGTGAAGGGGGCAGGTGGGTGCAATGGGGAGGGGTCCAAGATTGGGCACGGGGAGGGCATGAGGGTGGTACAAGGGGGAGCTTGAGGGTGCAGCCAGGAGGGCATCAGGGTGGGCATGAGGGTGGCACAAGGGTGGGCGTGGGGAGGGCAGGAGGGTGCCATGGGGGGTGCACACGGGAGCAGCAAGGAGGGAATTGGGGTGCCATGGGGGTGGGCGTATAGGTTCGGGTGCGAGGTGGGCAGCAGGGTGCCACCAGGGTGGGCACGAAGAGCCTCACAAGGGGTGCCCAGGGTGCGGTGGGTGCTGGCGGGTGGCCGGGGTCCCTCCTTGCCGTGGTGCCTCCTTGACGGTGCCACCTTCGTGCTGGCGGCGGGCAGCCCCCTGCCACGCTGGGAGGAGGGGGCTGGGCTGCGGCGCAAGCGGGCAGTGCTGGCCGTGCTGCTGCATTTCCTTGAGACCTACAAGGGGCTGCTGCAGGAGGAGGAGAGCGCCGGGAAGGTGATCAAGGTGGGTGTCCCCACTCCATGACACCCCCACCCCCACCCCGGACCCCTGCAGCCCCCTGTCCTGAGCCCCTCTCGCCCCCCCAGGAGCTCTACCTGCTCATCATGAAGGACACGTCCCTCTACCAGGACCTGGAGGATGAGATCCTCAAGCTGCACCAGCTCGTGGAGACCGTGGAGCTCAAGTGAGCAGGGGGGTCCTGGGGGGCCAGGGGGTCCCTGTGGCTCAGGGGGTCCCCGGGGAGGGACAACGAGCTGTGGCCCAGGAGTTGGGGGGTCATTAGCTCATTAGCAGCCCTTAGGTAATGAGCAAGGACCTGGGCAGAGGCTGTGGCAGAGCACGCTGGCAGGGCTCGGCAGGCAGCACCCAAGGGTGCTAGCCATGCCGGGGCCACTGCCTGACCCCCGCTGCTGTGCCGCAGGGTGGCCGACGAGACGCCCCCCCCCCAACAAGCAGGTGAAGCCGCTGTTCAGGCATTTTCGCCGCATCGACTCGTGCCTGCAGACGCGGGTGGCTTTCCGGGGCTCCGACGAGAGTGAGTGACCGTGGCCGGGTGCCGGGATGGGTGCTGGGTGCCAGGGTCCCTTCCCTGGCCCACTGGCGGCTGCAAGAGACCGTGCCTCAGTTTCCCCACTCGGGGCTCTGGAGGACACCGGGGAGGTGCAGGGGGTCCAGCATGGCCCTGACGCTCCCCCCCCAAACCTTCTCCCCAGTTTTCTGCCGCGTGTACATGCCCGACCACTCGTACGTCACCATCCGCAGCCGCCTCTCGGCCTCGGTGCAGGACATCCTGGCCTCTGTCACCGAGAAGCTGCAGTACTCGGAGGAGCAGAGTGCCCGCGAGGACGCCCTCATCCTCGTCACCATGGCCTCATCCGGAGGTGCCCGGGGGGCCGGCGGCGTTGCGGGCAGGGGTGGGGGTCTGGCTGGTGCTGAGCCCCTGCCCGCGCTCCGCCTGCAGAGAAAGCGGTGCTGCAGCCCAGCGAGGAGTGCGTCTTCACCACCCTGGGCATCAACAGCCACCTCTTCGCCTGCACCAGGGACACCTTCGACTCCCTGGTCAGCACCGTGCCGGGGACCCCCTGGGCCTGGGGGGACCCTCCTGCAGCCCCCCCGTGTCCTCCAGCACCCTCTGAGCATCCCCGCCTCCTCTCACAGGTGCCGCTGCCTGAGGAGATCCAGGTGGTCCCCGGGGACACGGAGATCCACCGCGCGGAGCCGGAGGAGATCGCCAACCACCTCACCGCCTTCCACTGGGAGCTCTTCCGCTGCATCCACGAGGTGGGCTGGGGGCTGGGGGGCTGGCGGCGGGGGGCTGCCCACTGGCAGGGGATCCTGATGGCATCTGCATCCCCGCATCCCGGCAGCTGGAGTTCGTGGATTACGTGTTCCACGGGGAGCGGGGCCGGCGGGAGACGGCCAACCTGGAGCTGCTGCTGCAGCGGTGCAGCGAGGTGCAGCACTGGGTGGGCACCGAGCTGCTGCTCTGCGAGGCGCTGGGCAAGCGCGCCCACCTCCTCAAAAAGCTCATCAAGATCGCGGCCATGTGAGTGCGGGGCCGGGGTTGGGGGGTGTGGGGGGGGTCCCCTGCCCGCTCCTCACTCTCTCTCCCCCCCCTAGATGCAAGCAGAACCAGGACATGCTCTCCTTCTACGCCATTGTCATCGGGCTCAACAACGCTGCCATCAGCCGCCTGCGCCTCACCTGGGAGGTAAAGGGCTGGGGGGTGCCCTGGACCCCCCCTCTGGGTGCTCCCGGGCCCCTCCTGGGTGCTCATGGCTGCCCCCGGGACTTGTTTTTGCAGAAGCTCCCGGGGAAATTCAAGAACCTGTTTCGGAAGTTCGAGAACCTGACGGTGAGACCGTGGGTCTTGGGGACCCCCCAGCACCCTGGGGGGGAACTGGGGAGCTGGTGGGTGGGGGATGTTCTCATACTCTCCCGGGGTGTCCTTGCCCCCCCCCAGGCCCCCAGCAATGGCCACAGTGCTGTGCCCATGGAAGCTGGTGTTGTGGGGGGCGGGGGTCCAGGGTGGGCTGGGTGCTGGCACCCATAAAGAGCCCCCCTCCCCCAACCCTGAACCCCCGGGTTCCCCCTCCCAGGACCCCTGCAGGAACCACAAGACCTACCGGGAGGTGCTGGCCAAGATGAAACCCCCCCTCATCCCCTTTGTGCCGCTTATCCTCAAAGGTGAGGGGGGCACAGGGGCTCCCGCGCCCCATGGGGGGCCAGGGTCCCACTGCTGCCCCATGGGGTCCCCCTCACCCCCTGCTCGCCCCCAGATCTGACCTTCCTGCATGAAGGCAGCAAGACCCTCCTGGACGGGCTGGTCAACGTGGAGAAACTGGTGGGTGCCCTTTGCTGGGGGGACATGGCCGAGGGATCCCTGGGGTGCAGCCAGGGAAGGGGGACTGGGGGGGCTGGAGCCCTCCTGCCTGGTTGGGGTGGGGGGTGCTGGGGGATGTGGGGTCCCTAAGGTGCAGAATAGGATCCCCAAGGTGGAGACCCTGGTGATGGGGATGCCCCAGGGTGTGCAGCAGGATCCCAGAGGGGGTACGGTCCCCAGGCTCCTGGGGGGCAGGTGGTCCCTGGGGGGCCAGGCAGGGTCCTGGGGGGCTGGTGCCGATGGGGGGGTGCTCTCTGTTCCAGCACTGCATCGCCGAGAAAGTGAGGACCATCCGCAAGTACCGGAGCCGCCCGCTCTGTGAGTACGGTGGGGGGCCGGGACCCCCGCAGCCCCGGCCGGGCAGGGGTGGGGGGCCGGTGCTGTGGGAGGGGGCTGACCCTGTAGGGTGGGGGGACGTGCATGGCCCTGCACCTCTGGTGCTGGAGCCACATCCCCGTTCCTGCATCCCCATTCCTGCATTGCCGTCCCCGCGTCCCTCTGCGTCCCCCGCGTCCCTCCGTCCCTGCGTCCCTTCATCCCCACATCCCCATTGCTGTTGCCCTTCATCCCTGCATCCCCATCCCTCCATCCCTGTCCCCCTGCATCCCCATCCCCCCATCCCCACGCCACCATCCCTGTCCATCTCTGCATCTGCATCCCCATCCCTCCACCCCTGCATCCCTGTCCCTGTATCCCTGTCCCTCCATCCCTTCATCCCCACATCGTCATCGCCGTCCCCCTTCATCCCTGTCCCTCCATCCCTGTCCATCCCTGCATCCCACATCCTTCCATCCCCCACCCCACTGTTGCCGTCTCCCTCCATCCCCCTCCATCCCCCTCCATCCCCCTCCATCCCCCTCCATCCCCCTCCATCCCCCTCCATCCCCCTCCATCCCCCTCCATCCCCCTCCATCCCCCTCCATCCCCCTCCATCCCACCCCGGTCCCGGGTGGGCGGGGGGCTGCCCGGCGCTGCCCCTGGCACTGACCCCCCCCCAGGCCTGGAGCTGGAGGCCTCCCCCGGGCAGCTGCAGACCAAGGCCTACGTGCGGCAGCTGCGCGTCATCGACAACCAGAACCTGCTCTTCGAGCTCTCCTACAAGCTGGAGCCCGGCAGCCAGTGAGGGCCGGGGGGCCCCCGCCTGGGGACCCCCACCCGCCGGGGGGCCCGCCCCCCCCAGCACTGACGCACTTTGGCCAGGGGACCCCGGCCTGGGCAGGGCGGGGGGTGCAGCGGGGTGCTGCCCCCCACCCTTGGCACGGGGTGGGGTGGGGGGTTGGGGACCCCGGGCGCATCCCCCCCCCCTCCTCCATGTCCCCCATGTCCCCCTGGCTCCCCACTGTCCCGCCCCCCCCCCCCCCCCCCCCCCCCCGCCGCCTTGGCTGGGGTGCAGGGACGCCCTGGGGTGCACCCCCCCCCTGCCCTGGCTGGGGGGCAGAGACCCCCCCGGGGTATCGTGTATCCCCCCCTGGCCGGGGTGCAGGGACCCCCTGGGGTGTCCCCCCACCCCCAGCCGGGGTGCAGAGACCCCCTGAGGTGTGTGTCCCCCCCCCCTCTATTTTTGTACATGTCCTCCCGCTCGCCTGCCCCGCCCCCCCCCAGACGTGTATATTTTGTACCGAGCTGCCATCAGGAATTGTACATTTATTTTTTAAGAAAAAAGGAGGAAAAAAAGGAAAAAAAAAAAAAGAAAGAAAGCTGGGGAGGGGGGCGCGGAGCCCCAATAAAAGGCTGTCCCAGCGCTCGTCTCCTGATGTCATGCCGGGGAGCGACGCCAGCGCCGTGCTGCCGGGTGAGGTCATGCCCGGAGCAGCGGGGGGCGCGGGCATCGCCCCCCCGCCCGCCTCTCGGCACCGAGCGCGGCCCCTGACCTTCTCAAGATGGCGGCAGCGTGGGCCACCACGGTGACCTTCCCAAGATGGCGACGACCAGGGGCCTGCCGGCCCTTCCCAACATGGCGGGCGGAGCTGCTGGCGGTAGCCGGGCCACCTCGGGGCTAGAGCGGCGGCTGGGCTGGCAGCGGGGAGTCGCTCCCCTGCGGCGCCCCGCTCCTCAGGCCGCCCGCGGAGCGCGGCAGTCCCCGCCGCGGCGGGTGACCTTCCCAAGGTGGCGGCCGCCGCGCCCTTCCCATCATGGCCGCCCGACCTCTCCAAGATGGCGCCGCGGCCGTGCCGCCCCGTCGGGCCCCGCCCACATCCGGTCCGTGCGGCGCAGGCGCAGGAGGGGCGGCGGCCGCCATTTTGTTTGGCCGCGGCTGGAGGCCGGACGGCGCCGCGGGGCCGCGTTTCCGGGTGCGGCGGGAGGAGGCCGCGGGCGGCGGGTGAGCGCGGGGGCACCGGGGCGGGCACGGCGGGGCCTGTGCGGGCCGGGGCCGCGGCCCTCCGTGGGCTCCGGCGCCTCGGGGTGGGCGTGCGGGGGGCCGTGCGGCTTGGCGGGGCGAGGGGGCCGGGGCTGCGCTGGGGTCTGTGCGGGGCCTGCTCGGGGCAGGGGGACGCGTCGGGGGCTGTTGGGGGGGCGCAGGAGGGCTGGGGTGGCCGTGGGTCCGCAGGGGCGGTGGCAGCGGGGGGCGGGGAGGCCGTGGGGCAGTGCCCAGGGGAGGCACCGGCGCTGCTGGCCGTGTCTGTGCTGGGGGGGTGTTGGCAGCGGGCCCCGGTGGCGGCGGGGGGTGCTCTGCGGGGGTCCCGGGGAGAGCTGCTCCCCACTCCGCTTCTCCCCGCGTCACGGGAAGGTGGCCGGCACGTTCGTCCCTTTGCCCCCCGTCCAGCGACGCTGACAGGGGGAGCTCCGGGCCTGCGTGTGGGCAGCACCCGTGGGTGCCTCGTTTGTGTCCTTCGGGGGGGGGACACGACACTGGGGACAGCGCTCCCAGGCACCGCCCAGGCCCAGGGTCCCCAAGCAGCGTTGCGGTCTGGTTGCTCCTCCGGGCCCGGTGCCGGCAAACCGCGGCCTGAGCAGCCTCTGCCTGCGAAGACCCGAGCGCGGGGCACATCTGGCTGGGCAGCGAAGTGCTGCGAGCGCCACGGTGGAGGCCGAGCTCTCCCTTCGGCTCTGGGTAAACACGGCTCCGCTGCGTGTTCCCCTTCCCACCCACGGAGCCTGTACGGCAGCGCCTGCCCCTGCCAGACACTGCCCAGGCAGCGTCCCAGCCTTGAGGACTGAATTCCTGCTGTGGGTTTTACCCTCTGGACCCCTCCAGAGCCCTGGTTGTAAGCACACAAATAAGGAGCTGATTGTTTTCTGCGTGTCCTTTGGGACAGAGGGAGCGCAGCAGCGCTGTGGCACGAGCAGCCGCAGCCTTCCCCCCCCCCCCCCCCCCCCCGAAGACTCAGCAGAATTGATGTGGCTCACGCCTGTCCTTGAGTGCACAGCTGGCTCCGGCGAGCAGCTCTCGCCCACCCTGGCTCTCTGTTTGCAGGGTTCCCCGCGTGCCTCGATGTCCTCAGCCGCGACGTGGGAGGGATGCGGCTGGGTTCAGGCTGCGGGGTACGTGTGCTGCATGGTGACGAGCCCCGCGAGCGGGCTGCATCCATGAGCCGGTGTGCCTGGACACCAAGCTGTGCCTCCTTGGGGCTCTGCTCTTGTTGAGGTGTCGCTTGTTTTAGCGTTTGTCCTGTCACGGAGAAGCTGCGCTGAGCCCAGACCTGGGGGAGGCAGTGGCCAGGGTGGGTTTGGGGCAGTGCAGGCTGAAGCCCCAGCAAGCCCAGCGCTGTGTCCTCTGAACCCATTTATTCTCCAAGCACTGCTCAGAGACTTTTAAGGGGTTTACCTCGAGTCCCTGTTGCTGTTAGCCAGGGCTCCGCTGCAGGTACCCCCCCTGCGGTGAGTGGGACGGGAGCCCAGGCTGTGCCCACCCCCCTCATCTGCTTGGACTTGGGCAGCGTTTCTGGGGCCCGTAGGGTGGGATGCAGGGGGAGGAGATGCCGGCTGCCTCCTGACCCTCAGCTGACGGGTGGATGTTGGGTGCTGAGCGCCTCGTGACTGCCTTGCTCCGGTTTTTGCCCCACCTCAGCATCCAGGCAAGACGTCGGCTGGGAGCCACTTCCCCCACCCCGCTGGCCGGTGGGAAGGTGGCAAGGAGCCAGTGCAGCAGCGTCCTCGGGCCAGGTGGAGGCAGAGGTTTTGCATGAAAGTCATTTCAATGAAGCACAGCCTGCACGCTGGGCTGAGCAGGAGCCCTTGGAGAGGTGCCGTGATCCCAAACCGGCCTTGTTTTACCTTTGGCAGACTTGGCCGCGGATGGGTGTCCGCCTGGGTTGCTCTAGCCTGGCCTGATCTCTGGTGTGGAGTGTCGCTGCCCCGCTGACGGCTGCCAGAGAGGATCTAATCTGACCTGACTCCTGCCTCCGCTGCCGAAGGAGGCGGCTCGGTTTGCAGATGAGGTGTGAATCCGCCTGGCCCTGGCTTGGACGTGCTCTCTGGGGCAAAGCTACCTGGCGAGTGCATCCTCCGCTCTTCGTGGCTTGGCTGCCTGTCTTCATTCCTGCCTGTCTCAGCTTATTGAGTGTGTTGTGTCCCCAAGGTGTTTCGGCACTGCTGCTTCAGCTGAGCCTCCCCCCCCGTGCTGGGAGACATCCCCTCTTTGCACCTTGCGCGACGGCAGCCGTGCTCCCTGCCGGTGCGGGCTGCCAGGCAGCACGGTGGCTCTCCCGCTCGCAGCCATGCGTTGTTGCTGGAATGCAGAGGCAGAGCCTGTTTTCCCATGGCCGCTCCGGGGCCGGGAGCACAGACCCCTCTTTGTGCCGTGGAGGGCGAGGGAGAGCTTGGCTTCATCCCGCCGTGAACAAATGGGAACTGTCGGCCGTGGCTTGCCAAGCCGGTGCCATCCAGAGTGTGTGTCGTGCCCGGCGCCGAGTCGTGAGTGTGGCACGGAGGGGAGCGCGGCTGGCCGGTCCCACCTTTACCACCACTGCCTGCCCCTCCGCCTCCCTTCCCCGCGGATCGGGTCTGTTTGGGTTAGTTTCTGCTGTGAAAAGTAGGTCTGTGGTTACGCGCTGTGGCAGATCGGCCGGTGCCGCCGACACGCGAGGCTGCAAAGCTTTCGGCTCCTGCAGCTGCAGGATATGAGACCCTGACACACAAGCCGCTGCGCAGAGTGCCGCTCTGCTGCTGTTAGATTTTCTGCTCTTGCTGAACGCATTATCTCTGAGGTGAGGTGTGCCGGTTTCCCCCCCTACCTCCACCAGCACCAAGGTGACGGGGCATGTTCCAGGTCAGGGCTCGCTTCCCGCTTTGCTTTGCTTTAAAGTGCTGTTGTCGAGGCGCTCTGGTCCTTGTCTGACCTACTTCCTTACATCTGGCTGCTTGGAAGGCAGGCAGATTTGCTCTGCCAAAGAAGTAGCTTTCTGTTGGGAAGCAAAGGTGGGAGGAGGGAACGGGGCGGGGGGGAAAGTGCCCTCCTGATGAAGGGCTGAGCATCTTGGGTTTCTCCTGCTCGTTTTCCCAGGGCAGCTCTGGCATGAGCGCAGCTCCCAGGGCTTGCTCCTCACTCTGATGTTACGAGGTTGGTTCAAAAATTAAATGGTCTTTTTCCCAAGCTGAGCCGGCTTTTTTGTCACTGGCCTCGGGGGGGGCTGCAGTACTGGGGGCTGAAACCTGCTGGGGGGATCTCCTGCAGGCTGTGGAGCTCTATGCCCCGGCATGGTGCTGGGGCTCGGGTGCCTTTCTGCTTCCTTGGGTCCATCCCCACTCCTGCATGGAGTCTCCCACATGCAGTATCAAACCCGTAGAGATTCCTGCTGCTCGGCAGGACCAGCTGCACCAGCCGGAGCCGCGGCAGCCCCGTGCCCTGGGCGCAGACTCTCCCTCCGGCAGCCCTGGGGCGGAGGCAGCTCGGGAGGGATGCTCACGGGGAAGGGGGAGAAGCTGCCGGGCAGGTGCGGAGGGTGGCAGGGAGCTCTGCTTTCCCCTTTCCAGTGGGAGCAGGTGAGGGAAGTTGCAAATGCTGCTTGGCAGAGCTCGCTCGCAGCATGGCCCCCGGGCAGTCTGGGCCGTGGGGAGACGTGGGCATCATGCCGGGCCCTGCGCCCCAGGACGCTGCTTGCTGGGGTTTGGTGCTGCTGCGCTCAAGTGTCCTTGTCGGGTCTGACCCGCTGCCGTGGCGCTCCTGCAGCGATGCACGCTGTGCTTGCTTGCGCCCAGGGCCTGTCTCTGCTTTGGCCAAAGCAGCCGGGCACCTTCCCTGCAGGGCCGGTGGTGGTTCCTCTGGAGGTGTGGGGGCTTAAAGCTTCCCTGGCCTGGGCTGGGCTCGGGGTCGACAGCTGGGGTGTGCTCGCGGCTTCGCCTGGGAGCGAGGGGCTTGCATCTGCAAGGACCATCCGACCCCATTGCCGAGTCTCTCTGTCACACTCTTTTACTAGATCACGTCTCAAAGCAAGCCCTCCTCTCCCTCTGCGCCGGCTGTAAATTTGCAGCGTGTTCTTGGCACCTACCGACCTGAAAAGCAGCCGAGTGTAGATCCGACTGTGCGGAGAACTCGCTCTGACGGGGCTTGGCTCGCTTTCCCCCTTGGCATTGACACAGGCACTTCCTTCGTGCTCTTACACCTCCTGCAGCTGCGGCTGTCACAGCGAAGGCTGGTGGGGCTGGGCCCTCGCCGCCTTCGGCCTCGTGCCCCAGCCAGGCCTCCGCTTGCCTTAAGCCATCCTGTCGATCCTACGGTGTGGATCGGCCCCGTTGGTAAGGTTTCTGTAGCTTTAGGGTCTTGCACAAGCCTCAAGTGTATACCTGTGTCCCGAGATAACACTTAAGTGTTGGGCGTTCTATGGTAGCTCGTCAGTTTTCTCCTAATGACTCGGGGTGCAAACTTGGTTGCAGGAAGGATGCGTTTCTTTAGCCAATTTGACTTTTTAGAAGCAGTCAGCAGTGGTTTTCCTAGTGGCTGCTTCCTCTCTGCGAGGTCGCTGTGGCTTTGGGGTGGTTCGGGGTGACTTTATTCCGCGGCGGGGACTGCACCCTTCCAGCAGGCACCTCCCGACAGCACCCAGTGACTTGCACTCTGCCTCGGTTACTTGTCCTGTGTATTCTGGATTGTGAGTCGGCGCATCTCTGCTTGGCCTTTGCCTAGGAAAACCCTGAGAATACTTGGCTGAGTTTTGTGGAACAGCAGGAGACCTCGCGCTCCAGCCCGGCTCCGCTTGTCTCCTTCGGGGCTGCTTCCCGCAGCCGGGCTCGGAGCAGCGCTTGCAAAAGAGTCGGCGCGGGAGGTGGGCGAGCAGGCAGAGCCCCAGCACCTCTGGCCTGCAGGAGGGGGGTGGCAAAAGGGACCAAAGGTGGAGGTCTCTGCCCTCAGCCTCCCCGCAGTCCTCGTCGGCAGATGACGAGGGTGGGAGCCTCAGGGATGCCTGGCCGGAGGTGGGAGAGACCCCAGCAGGGGACAAGGGCCGGAGGGCTAGCTGCCAAGGAGGCTCCTGGCCAGGGCAGGGCAACCAACCCAGCCCTGGGTGCTGCCTTGCTGAGCGAAGGGGCTGAAGGGCCACAGGGAGAGCAGGAGGGCGGCCGCTGCGGGCTACGGCGGGGTCTCAGCCTTAAGCCGCGTGTTTAAACACAGGCGGAGGCTGGTACGGGGGTTTAAGCTGGAGCCAGCCCTGCGGTACTTTAAAGGCATGGTTATTCTCCATCCAGGCTCTTGAGCAGAGCCGACCTCCAGGCAGCGTGTGTGTGAGTGTAGCTCATGGGTTTTCCACGGATATTTTTTATTTTTTCTTTACGGTTATAACCAAACTCTCTGGATGGGGGCCGGGGGACTGAGAGAGGCTTTTTTCCTAAGATAGCCGCGCAGCCCGTTCGGTCTCGGGGCGCAGTGAACCTCTTGCAGAGGGGCTGTCTGCTGGGCCCGTGTGCCTGGGCAGGGCCACCGCTCCCGAGGGACAGAGGAGGAGGAGGAGGATGCAGAAATGTCAGCCCTTCAGCGCTGGCCTGGCGTTGCGTCGGCTGAGAGGGCGGGTTGGTTTGGTGCCAGCCGCTCGGATGTCGGGGTGAGCCTGGCAGAAGAGCTTGGCTCAGGGTTTTGGTTTGAAAGCGTGGCCTTCAGCGGGGTCCCGTCCAATTAATGTGCTTTTTTTGGCAGAAGGTTTCACCTGGACCATTTTGCTGTCCCTACCTCGTGACTCAGACCAGCATCAGTAGACGGCTGCGGCAGCTGACGGCGTCAACTCAGGGTGGCAGGCTGGAGCTGGAGACTGGGTGCCTGCTCCCGTGTAAGGCTCGCTGGTGCTGTAAGCTCTGCCCCGTGGAGCGCCTGGTGCTGTTTTACAGATAACTTTGCGTGCTCTTGGTTTGGACTGACGGTTGGGGGGGTGGGCCTGGCTCTGCGCTGGTACTGCGGGCAGCCTCAGCCTGGTGGAGACCAAAGACTGACGCTGCGCCGGGTTTGCTGTGCGGGGAGCCTTAGATGCAGCTGCCTCTGAACCAGCCTGGTGTGAGCGAGCCCCGGCACTGCTGGGGGGCTTTAAAAAGCTCTTGGAGGTGGCTGGAGCTCTTCTCTGCTCCTCGTCCTGCTCGGAGCAGCCTGAGGCCACCGGTATTTTCCTTGCTGCCTTGCACCTCGATTAGCTCCCAGCTCTGTCAGCTCCAACGTGCAGGCTTCATTTGCTCTAAACGTGCAGACGGTGTTTGGAGCCGACGGTGAAGGGGACGGTGCATTGTTGGCAGTCGATAAAAAGGCATTTTAATCTGACCTCTAGACTAACACCACCAGGCTCAGGAGCCGCTTTCCATTCAGCGGCGTATTGTTCTCTGCGAGGCGTGGGCTGTGCAGCACGTTATTCCCAGCCGTGGGTCACCGTCAGAGCAGCCGGGAAGTCCCTGCGTCTCCCGCTGCTTCCTCCCGCTGGAACAATCGGAGATGTCCGTCGGAGAGCGGTGGTTCAGAGCGGTTCCTGCCCAGTCCCCTCGTGTGCCACCTCTCCCTCCCCGGCTTCCTTTCCCTTCTCGCCTGGCACATGGGACAGGGAGAGGCAGGGAAGTCTGTGGGCCCTCCTGGGACAGGCTCTTCCTGCTCTTCCCTTGGCTGCAGCCTAATGTCGGGACACGATTCCTTGCTCCTGATTAAAGGTTTCCTCTGCCAAGTGCACCGAGCTGAGCTGGGTGGAAAGCTGCTAAAGGACAGCCCGACTCCGGGGTCCGATGGTCGGGGCTGGGGAAGCACCAAGGGCTGTGGAATTCGGCCCTGAGGCATTAGAAACTTTTGTGTTCGGGGTTTTGTTAAAAATGCATTGTCAGTGACCGTGGGTTGTTAATAATTCACAGTGAATGTCTGAGTCCCGCGGGGCTGGAGTGTGTCTGTCTGTCTGCACGCAGCGATGCACCAGCTCTTTGAGACGCTCCAAATCGAGATGGCAGCTCACTCTCTTAAAGCATGCTGATACGATTTTAAAAGCCTGAATGACCTTAAATCCTGTGATGGCTGTCTTTCAGGATAAATTATTTATGTCGCATCTTCAGTGCTGCCGAAGCCCTCGCTCCTCAGGAACGGGCAGAAATGTCAGGCTTTGGAGGACAGGCTCTGAATTTGGAAGGGCTGCACTCAGGGTAATGAGGAACTGAGGGTTTGGATGGGAAGAGGTGGAAGATAAAGGCGCCCTGCGAGGCGGGGTGGGAGGGAGGGTGTTTAAGAGGTCCAGCCTTGGAAGTCGTCCCCAAACCGGTGCAGCCACATTCTGCAGCCGACATCAGAGGGCTGGAAATTCCTCTTGATCTGCAGTTCAAAGCCACTGCCTCCCTGAGGATGAAGCGCTTCATCTCGGGTTTGCAAATGCGGCCTCGCCGCAGCAGCGAGTGTAGCTGTGAAATACAAATCCGCCCCAGCGCCCAAATCCCCCTGAAAAGCGAGGAAACGCGCTTACTGCGTCTGAAGGTCACTGCTGTCTGTCCTGCTAAAAAAGCAACCCCCCCACCCCGAGGGATGAGCAGAATCCAGGGCTGCTTGCTGGAAAAGGCATTTCATTTCCCTTCATGGCAAATGGGGACTTGAAAAACACCTAAAAAATCCAACCAACCGAACTCCTGAAAACCGTGGTGTGTAGTCCAGGCCAGATCTGGCTAATTCAGCTGTTTTACAGGAGAGAGGGGCTGCTGAATGGCACATCCTGGGCTTTTAACAGTGTTTTGAACCCAGGGTTGGCAGGGGAGTGCCAACTCAAAACGCTCCAGGATCTTCCACCATGGTCAGTGCCACCATGGGGCGAGGGGTCTGCGGTGCCGGTGACACCCGGCGTGGCTGCTGGGAGCAGCTTTCTGCAGGGTCACCTCGATTTTAGTGAGCCCGCTCTCCTCCAAAGTGATAGCTTTTCACACGTCGCCTTCCTCCTGGTTTTCTCACAGCTTTCTTGCGTTTTGTTTTTTTCATTTTAAAAGGAAAGCTAACGTGCAAACCTGCCCCTCCCGGCTTAACCGAAGACAAGCTCTCCTCTGCGCTTTGATCTAGCTGTGTCTCTCTCGCCACCCCGATTCAGGTCTTTCAAACCACTTTCCCTGCAAGTGCAGGGAGCTGCCGTGGCGGCATATGGAGCTCTCAAAGGCTCAGATCTGGCTTGGTGAAAGGATCCCTGGTAACGAAGAACAAAGGAGAAGAAATGCAGAGAAGTCGGCTGTCGGAGCAGCATTGTTTTAAAGGGCATGGTTTCCGTAAGGCATACGCCAGACATTAAGGGGTGGTAAGCAGAGCTGGGAGAACCCCCTCCTTTTTTTTTTTTCCTGGAGGATTTAGCTTGTGTCTCCCTAATCTTTATCAGCTGTGTCTGTCTTCATGAACATTAAAGATCTAGGCTTTATTTTAAAGACAGACACAAATCACTCCAGCGTTCCCACCCAGAGGTCTCGGCTTTTCTCATGGTATGAAATAAGCAGCAGCCTCCATGTGCTGAGTTCGGTGCCTCTTGATTTTGGTTTTTCAATGTGACCTTTGCTGTTAATCCACAACCTGAATGGGGCCGTGTGCTGAAACGAAATGACCTGTTTCTCGGGAATTCAGCTCCAGTTTATCCTCAAGCTGCTTTAGCTTAAACTCTTCTCTCCCCTCCTCTCGCTCTTCTAGGTCAGAGCCTTTATCTGAATGCGGGTTTCGGTGCAGCACTAGTTTTAAGGGCATGTTAGATACGGGGAGGTAATGACTCATGGTTTTCTTTGTAGAAATACCCCTCTCCTCCCCTGTGTTTACAGGAGGTAACGTCGCTGTGGGATTGTCCCTAGTCGCTCTGCCTGATGTGGGGCTTACGTGGGGAGCAGCAGGGCAAAGAGGGGGACCTGAGCAGCGTGCTCCCCTTGCAGATGTGGCACTGCCTTGTCTTCTGACAGCCAACAAACCCCTGTCCGCCCGTCTGTGTACAGCGAGGCGGTGTGTCCCTGTCGCAGAAGTATCTGAAGGGGCGAGGTGCAGAGCTGGGTGGGGGGTGTCACCCCGTGAGTAACCAGCTGGAGCAGGAGCGTAACGGGCAGACGATGTGTGGGTGTTTTCTGTTCCCATGGATCAGGAGCAGAGGTGACGGCCCGCAGCGCTGGCACACGGCCCGCAGCGCTGGCACCGCTCCGGTGCTGGCTCAGGCCTGTGACACATGAGACCGAGTCAGGAGTCTCATTACCTGACACGTTTCTCAGCTGTATCTCTGCTAATTACCTCCAGCTGCTGGTGTTCAAACAAGGCCGGGGCCCTCCTGCCTGTCATGCCACGACGCCATCACGCCGTCCCCCGACGTCACGCTCTGCCCTGGCAGCAGCTCGCGCCGTCCTGGCCCTGTGGTCCTGCTGCAGGGTGGGCAGGAGCACAGGGGAAAAGCGCTCCTGTTGCAACATGTCCTGGCAGCGCCGGCGGGTCCCAGACGAGCACATTATGAGCCGTCTCTGATCTTGCTTTGGTGGGAAAGGTACAGGCCAAATGGGTTTGCTGGGCTTTGTTCCAGTCTGCAGAGCAGCCTGGCTTGGTGGGGCTGCAGAAATCCGGGGATTTGGGCTTTTTTGTGTGAGGCCTCGAGGTTGGTCTGGAGCAAAGTGGCACTTGGAGGTGTCAGGGGAGGGTTTTCCGGGAGGCAGGAGTGAGCTGGCGTCCCTGGCCTCCCCAGTGGGGTGGGCAAGGACCTGCTGAGTCCCGGTGGGTTCGAGCTCCTGCAGCTCCCGGCTCCGCAGAGGTGTGGCTGGTGCCACCGGAGAACTTGCCATCTCGAGTGACTTTAAAAAGGCCAGAAGATAGAGGGAGGGATGTCTTCCCAGAGAGAGGGTGTCTGTAGTTGAGGAGTTTCTCACTCAGTAGAGGAGCTGTTTTTAATTAAAAGGCAGTTTACTTATTTCTTTTCCTGAACCGCAGAGAGCTGGTGGTTCGCTTGAGGGCAGGGGAGCCGCTGGCATCGCAGAGATGCTGCTGGTCCATTTCTCCTGTTCTCACACCTCTGCCGTGATGGGGAGTGAGAACGTCACATGTGAGGATGGGCCAGGTCTTCTTCTGGCTTCCACGTACTGTAGCATCAGTAAATTGTGTTTTTTCTAGTAGAAGGTGAGTCTTAGAAGGGATCTGGATTTTAATATCTGATACAAACCATTTCAAAGGCCGTGGGCACCTGGGTTTCAGTGCCTGGGTCGTCAAGAAACTTTCACTGTCGTGGTGGATGTGTCTGTGACCTCTCTGGTCACCTGCCCTGGAGGTCAGGGATCACAAGTCGGAAGCTGCAGGTGTGAAACTGTCCTGTTCTTACCTCGGGTTGGTATTGTGGTCCCCTTTAATGGTTAGGGAACAGGTTTTCCTGGGGGAAAGACATCTGCGGTTCAGAAAGGGGCATTTATCCCCTGCCTTTTGGTCTGCCCTGGGCACCCGAAACTCCCGGGGGTGGCGAGTGAGGCCTCCAGTCATCACATTCCTATTCCCTGAGCCGGTGCTGCCGGGACAGCCCTACCTGCCTGCTGCTGTCAGAAGCACGAGCTTGCCAGGGGCCCATCCTGTGATCTCCCGGTGATTCAGGTGCCTTTTCCTGTCCCTGCTTCCTCTGTGCTCCGTCTCCGCTGCCAACCGGAGCTGCCGGGCTCCGGGGACCCCGACCTGTGCAGGCTGGGAGCCGTTCTGGGTAAGCCGTGGTGTGGGACAGGCTCCTTTTGCGCTTGTGATGCGGTGAGTTGAAATCTAATCAGGCCGATGTTGGTAACGTTCGTTTTGCTGCTGCTTGGACAGCTTCGAGGGGGGCTTTGGGGCTGTGGGGCTGTGGGAATGGCTGTTCTGGGTAAGCCGTGGTGCGGGACAGGTTCGTTTTGGGCTTGTGATGCGGTGGGTTGAAATCTAGTCAGGCCGATGTTGGTAAAGCTCGTTTTGCTGCTACTTGGACAGCTTCAAGGGGCGCTTTGGAGCTGTGGGGATGGAGCGGGGCGCAGCCAGCCTTCGGGTGTTGGGATGTTGGAGGATCGGAGGGGTTGGGAAAACCTGCCTTATCTGTCAGGGCTGTTTGGGGGCAGGAGTGATTCTCCTTGTGCCACAGGACAGCACCGTGCCGCTTCGTCTGCCTTCTGCTTGGTGATCCGTCTGGCAGATTGAACGGCGTTCGTGGCCGGAGGGACCTGCTGGGGACGCGTGCCAGGGCTGGCCGTGGTGCCTGCTGACGGGCTGTAGGCTTTGGGCTCCTGTCGCGCTTCCACGTGAGCAGCCTCCGGCTGCAGATAAAGGAGCTGGATTGATGGAGCAGGATTAGCTTGGCTGGGTTTTCTCTACTGAGCGAGGCGGTCGTGCGAAAAGTGTCCTGGGTTTCAGCAGCAGGCTCTGTGCTGGGGTGGGGGCCCTGGAAATTTGGGGTGGGGGATCCTGCTGGCTCCCGCCTCTGAGACCTGCTGCTCTGGAGTCTTGGGAGAATCTGGAGACCCTGTTGAGCCAGCTGGGAGAGAACAGCCCCAGCCCCTCTCTGCTCCGTGTGAGCTCCAGGCCCAGGGCACTAGCACTAGCTAGCCTGGGGCCATGTTTCTCGGTGGCCAGTTTGCCAGCTTTCCCTTCCAGTCCCTGACCGCTTCCTCCCTTCCCGCAGGCATGAGTGACCAGGCTAGCCCCCAGCACTGAGCCGCCGGAGCTGCTGGGAGCTGGGCCAGGATGCCGATCCCTCCTCCCCCACCGCCGCCGCCGCCTGGCCCCCCGCCGCCTCCTACCTTCAGTCAGGTAGGGTTGTAGGGTGGGCAGGTGGCCCGTCTCCGCATGGTGCCGCTTGCCAGGGGCTCCTCTATTGTCTCTGGACCTCCTCAAGTCCAACCTACGAGAGCGTCAGGTGGGCTGTGGGCTGCGCCTCAGTTTCCCTTGCGGCAGAGGAAGGGCCTGCGCTGTGCGTTAGGACCTTCTGCTCCACGATGGCCTGGAGTGGAGAGCGGGGGGTCTCGCACGTGGTTGTAACTGAGCTGAGCCTTGGCTCTAGGTAGGACGGGGTCTCAGCCTCACTCTGTAGAAGAACAGCGTGACCTCCTGGGGCAGCCCCCTCTCTCCATCGGGAAAAGAGCCCCCGGAGAAGGCTGTTTGCCAGCAGGGGGTGGGAGTGCTTCTGGGCTCAGCGGAGTGGGAAGGTGGATCAGGATGTCTGTGCACAGGCGAGCTGCTGAGCTGCTTCTTAATCTCCAGGCAAACACAGAGCTGCCGAAACTGAGCCGAGAGGAGCAGCGAGGCCGTGGGGCCCTCCTGCAGGACATCTGTAAAGGGACCAAGCTAAGGAAAGTGACACAAATCAACGACAGGAGCGCACCAATCCTAGAGAGTGAGTACCCACCTGGCCTGCACCCGGGAGGCCCTCAGCCCCACGCCGGGTGTTGCCGTGCCCTTCAGGATGGTTTCTGGGCTGTCGCCCATCTGGTTTCCAGCAGCTCCTCGTTGGAGGAGCTGATAATACCAGGCTTAACCTCCCTGTCCCTGTCCCTCTCCTTTCAGAGCCCAAGGGCAGCGGTGGCGGCAGCTACAGCTCTAGCTCAGCTGCAATCCAGGCAAAGGGCGGCCTCTTCCAAGGCGGTGTGCCCAAGCTCAGACCCGTGGGAGCGAAGGACAGCTCAGGTAATGGCCCCTGTCTGTGGTTTGCACGGAGGTTCCCTGGGAAGGCTCCCGAGCAGGAGGGGGGTTGAGGATCTTGCTGTGTTTGCTTGGGAATTTCAGCTGGGTAGAGGCAGGGACCCCCACATCAACACGCCACGTGTGGCCGCAGGCAAGCTGTGCTCTCTGCACACCGCAGCGTCCCATGACACAAACCTCCTTGGAGGGCCCGGGAGTCGTGTGTGTTGCTGAACGTTTCTTTCTGCTATTTTCTGTGGCAACCTGCCTTCCAGCAAGCCAGAGAGCGAATAGCAGTGGTGAGAGAGGAGCTGTGGTGTGGCTGAGCGCGGGGTGCCAGCTCCCTGCCTGTGCCAGACAGCGTTCCGCACGGTCTGGCCCTCCTCGGCCGAGCGGGCAGGCTGCCCCGCGCTCTGCGCAGGCTCGGGAACGAGCGCCACACGTCGCTCTCGCCATCTTCCCGGCCCGTGCCGTGCCTGGCCAGTCACTCTGCTTTCCTTCACCGCAGACAGCTCCAGTAAGCAAACCCTGCAAGTCCCCGGCTCCAGAGCAGCTGCCCCCAGGCCCCCGGTGCCGGCCAGCAACAGCCGACCTCAAGATGATGCTGACAACAGCCGGGGCTCTCCGCCGGAGCTGCCGCGCACGCAGAGGCCCTCCCTGCCGGATCTCTCCCGGCCCAACACCACCAGCAGCACCGGCATGAAGCACAGCTCCTCCGCCCCGCCGCCTCCCCCGCCGGGACGCCGTGCTGCCGCCCCTCCGGCCCCCCCGCCGGCGCACAGCGCCAAGGCCTCTTCCTACAACCGAGAGAAGCCCCTGCCGCCCACCCCGGGACAGCGACTGCCCGTGAGCAGGGACGGACCCCCTGCTCCACCACCCATCAAGCCCCCTCCCTCCCCAGTCAGTATCCGAACGGGGTCGGGGGCTCAGAGCCAGTCTCTCGCCCCCCCGCCGCCCCCTTATCGGCAACCCCCCCAGTGTCCCCAACGGCCCTTCCAGCCCCATCAACGAATCCGCCCCAGAGCTGCCGCAGAGACACAACTCCTTGCACAGGAAGACGCCGGGCGCTTTGCGGGGTCTGGCACCACCGCCACCTGCTTCAGCCTCCCCGTCTCTCCAGAGCAGTCGCCCCCCTCCGCCGGCCAGAGACCCCCCCAGCCGGGGAGCAGGTAAAAACCGTTCGCTCTGCTGAGCCTGGCTCCGTTGCACCCAGGAGCGGCCGTGGTGGGTCAGACTGTGGCCACCTGCCCGTGGGGTCTTTGGTATCTGGAAGCAGATGCGGGGGGAAGAGTCAGCGCCGGGGCGCAGTGACGCTTCTGCACGTGGCAGCCAGCGTAGGGGTTGAGCCAGGGGCAGTAGCTGGACTGTCATGTTTAATACGTGTCCTTGGTCCTGTCCTTTGTTTGTTTGGCTCCTTTCAGGCCTGATGTTGGCAGGGGGTTGCGGCTGGGCAGCTCCTGCCCGTGAGGTTGCTGTGTCCTCCCGGGGTGGGAGGTCAGAACGTGGTGGAGCCAGAGCTGTGCACGCTGTGGTTGCTCCCCGTGAGCTTCCTAAATGTCACTGGGGTAGCGACAAAAAGCTGTGGCAGAGAAGGAAGAAGCCTTTCCCTTGGTGGTGCAGCCAGACACCCTCGCTCAGCCCTGGGGAACAATCCTGCTCCTCTCCGGGCTGCTTTTGGCACTGCGTCATTTGGAGCGCAGTTGGCAGTGAAGGCTCTGTCACCTCTGGTGCAGGCATTTTGGTGGCAGGCACCACAAAGAGGGGTGACTTCGTGAGAACCACTAGCTGTTGCCCCCCTGCACATGGAGCTGGGTGTGAGCATGTCCCTGCTGCCAGGAGCGGTGACAGCTTTGCCCCGGTGCCCCCCCCCGCGCTCCTGGGCTCCGCGTCCAGACCGCAGCTCCCGCCTGGTCCCCTGCCAAGCCGCTCTGTCCTTCCGGCCCTGCCAGAATCTCTCCTTTGAGTTACAGCTGGGGATCTGCTCTGTTAGTCTGTGTGTAATTAGCTTAATGAAGAGCATGAACTGCCACTGTGCTTCTGTGGGAGGCTGGGCAGGAGCGAGAGGTGGGTTGGAGGGGCCCTGGGTCCTGTCGCTGCCTTGGCGGCCGTGTGGACGCAGCTTCCCAGCCGGGCCAGGCTGCATCTTGGCTCCATGTGGAGCCGCTGCCCTCAAACCCTGGTGTGTGCAGGCTCGGAGCTGGTCCTTGGACCCCTTCTCATGCTGAAGGTGACCTGGGCCGTG
The DNA here is from genome assembly GCF_023634155.1 of Falco peregrinus. NCBI lineage: Eukaryota > Metazoa > Chordata > Aves > Falconiformes > Falconidae > Falco > Falco peregrinus. The sequence continues at coordinate 2,674,169 of NC_073738.1, forward strand.
CTGGGGCTGGAGCAGCCCCCCTGGGGGTGGGCGGGGAGCCAGCGGGGAGCAGGCTGACCAGTCCCCTCCGCTGCAGCTGACGGGAGGAATGCAGATGTCAGGAGCGAGCAGGAAATCTCTGGGCGCGCGTAGGAGCATCCCTGGGCGGCCACTTTGGCCGCTGGAGCGACCTGGCTCAGCAGCTGGCCTGGAAAGCTACCTCGGAGGATGTCCTTGGCCCCGCTGCCGGAGGGAGGGTTTGCCCTGGGGATGCCGTGCCTTGGCAGGCTGCGGTGGGCCGTGCCGGTGCTGACCCAGCTCTCCTTGCAGCTCCGCCACCCCCTCCGCCGATGCTGCGAAATGGGGGGCGTGACGCCCCCCCACCCCCGCCCCCCTACAGATTGCATGGTTCCGCCGAGCCCCCGAGCCGAGGGAAGCCGCCACCACCGCCCACAAGGACCCCGGCCGGGCCACCACCACCGCCTCCACCGGTGCGGAACGGGCACCGGGACTCCATCTCCACCGTCAGAGCGTTCCTGGGTGAGTGGGACCCCGGGTGGGACCCCGGGCACGGATCTGTGCTCACTGTAGCCGCTGCTGTCCTGGGGGGCTGGAGCTGGGGGGAGCCCCCAACGTGGAGCCAAGCCCTTCAGCTTTCGCTGTGCTTGTCGGAGCCCCCCTCGCTGACCTGCCCATTTCTCCCCCCTCCTCCGCAGATGACTTCGAATCCAAATACTCCTTTCACCCTGTCGAAGACTTCCCAGCCCCAGAAGAATATAAATACTTCCAGAGAATCTACCCCAGCAAAACAAACAGAGGTAAGGGAGGAGGAGGGGTCCTCGTGGCTGATGCTCGAGGGTGGCAGGAGGTGACAGCAGTGACAGCTGCTGCCTTGTTTGCTCAGGCTGGATCACGTAGGGGCTGGTGTGAGCCGCCCCAGGCTCCTGATCACGTCCTTCCCCATGCAGCAGCGTTGCCCGGGGGCCTGCACACGCTCCCTGGAGCCCCCAGGGCAGCCTGCTGCGCTTGGGGGGGGGGGGGCCCTGAGGATTTGGGCTGTGAGGGGGGGCCCCGAGGGTTTGGGCTGTGCCTGCGTCCCGTCCCACCTGCCCCCTCTTCTGCCTGCTGAGCCTGTGCAGAGAAATGCCGCAGGGCTCGTTCCTGCCTGCGCTCAGCACCTTTGGTGCTGGAGCGGTTACAAAACAACCCCAGCAGCCGCCCCTGTGGCCAAAGCTGGTGTTGGGCAGGGGCTGGGGGGGTGGGGGGTGAAGAGCCCCCCAGTGCATCCCAGTACAGGCCTGACTGGTGTGGCCCTGAGCAATGGTGCTTGGACCTGGCGCTGGCGGCACAGCGCAAAGTGCCCTTGCTGCGCCGCTGCTGCGCGTCAGCCTTGCGGATCCTGGAGGAGACTCCGGGGAGAATGGGATGCTCGTTTATTTTTAGAGCGATGAATGTTTAATGTGGATTTGAAAAGCTCTGAGCTTTCCATGCGTGCTGCAGCGGCTGGTTTTGAGTCGCAAATCCCAGGCTCCAGATCTCTGCAGGGAGTATGCTGGGGTGGGGGTGGGGGGGCTGCTGGCGTGAGGATGTGGAGGAGGGAAGGCAGACGTGTCGGATCCTGCTCTGCGGAGCACCGGGGTGCTGACCCGCTGAGCTGGTGCTGGTGGCTTCCAGCGTGTGCCAGCAGCGCGGGGCACGCCGTGCCCACCATCTCTGTGCAGGTTCTGGTTTCAATGGTCTTTCTTGTCTTTCAGCTACACGTGGGGCCCCCCCCCCTGCCCCCCATCCCCAGGTGAAAGCGGGCTGCACAGGCGGATTGTTCCTGAGCAGAGAGACAAACCTCCTCCCCCTTCCTCAGGCGGACCCTCCCCACCTCCCTGCCCCCCAGGATCCTGCATGAGAAACTTCCAGCGTCTTTGGTTTTCCCAGCTGCACCAGGACGAGCAGATACCTCCAGCCCAGCTCTCTCCGCCAGCCCACCCTCATCTATGCATCTCCCCCGGGACTCGGGGACCTTGCTGGCAAACCCGCCTGGGTCCTTTCCTCCTCGTTCGTCGCAGATCCCGGTTCGGGCCAGGATCCCACGTCCAGCCGCAGCCTGGGAGCCAGGCGCGAGGACTTGGGGCAGTTGGGACCGGAGGTGGCTCAGTGCCCGATCCCTCGGGGCTGGGGCAGAGCGAGGGCTCGGAGAGGAGCTGGGGTAGGGCAGGGGGTGGATGCGCTGCGTGATCACCGGCTGCGCCGGCGGTGGAGCGAGCGGGAGCTGGGATGCACCGGCAGAGCCTCGTTACTCCGGCGCAGCCGATTGCTTTTTTGCACAGGAGCCAGTGGAGGAGCAGGGGGGTGACAGGGACCATCCAGGGAGACCCCCACAGCCCTGGGCAGGGGCTGGGGGCCACGAGGTGGCTTGAAGCTGGGGGGGGGGACACCCCCCTTTCTCTGCTCCCACCCCCCACACCCCTCCGGCAGCATCACCCCCCAAACCCACCGCAGCCTTTTCACACCACGGGGTTTTGATGGGGCGAGGAGGCGCCCGGCGGCAGCACCCCGGCTTTTAACGCTAAATCACCAAACTTTGAGCATTTTAACGGGAAGACACTAATTATCCGTGGAGGAAACGGGGGGTGGGGTGGTGGTTTGTTCTTTTTCTTCTGTGGCAGGGGGGGAACGTGGGGAGGGAGCTGGGGCCACAGCCCCCGCGCTGGGGGGGCTCCGCTGACGTTTTGCCTTACACACTCCCCTGTCCGACTGTTGGTACCGGGGCTGGATTCTCTGTATTTACTCGCAGTACCGGGGTGGGCTGGACATTAACCGTAGTTACTGATCTATTTTGTACGTTGTAAAAAGCTTGTACTATAGGAGGAAGGTGGGCTCGCTGCGGGGGTACTAAACCCTCCCCTCTAACTGTTTTGGGGGATTTTTTTTTTTTTTTTTTTTTTTTTAAAAGAAGATGGAAACTTTCCCTGTTGAGGCTGGAGCCAGGCAGTGGCACAGGGCAAGGGATGCGTGGGTGGGGGGTGGGGGTGTTTCTCTGGAGGATGAGCCCCCCGTCACCCCCCCCAGTGCTGCCTTTTTGGTTTAAATAAAGGTAAAACACGGTTCTCCCCGAGCGCCAGCCCCTCCTGGGGCGTGAGGGGCTGTTTTAAGAGGGAACAGAATAAAAACAGAGGAGCTTGAAATTCCATTTAAATAAAAGTAATAAAGATACACGACTCTTCAGGGGCACCGGCTGGAGGAGGGGGGAGGTGCAGGGGAGCTCTGCGCCTCCCTAAGGACCCCCCCCCCCCCCTTTTTTTTTGGGGGGGGGGGGTGATGGGCCAGGGCGCTCTGCTTGCAGCCAGGCTGGTACTGGGAGGCCTGAGGAAGGTGGGGTGGGAGATGCTGGGGGCACTGGGAGCGCTGGGGAGGCAGGGCTGGGGGTACTGGTGAGGCTGGGCTGATGGCACTGGGAGCGCTGGAGGGGCAGGGCTGGGGGCACTCGTGGCGCTGGGAGGCAGGGCTGGTGGCACTGGGAGCGCTGGAGGGGCAGGGTTGGGGGCACTCGTGGCGCTGGGAGGCAGGGCTGGTGGCACTGGGAGCGCTGGAGGGGCAGGGTTGGGGGCACCGCGAGAGCGCTGGGAGGCAGGGCTGGTGGCACTGGGATGGCAGCGCTGGGAGCAGTGGTGGCACTGGGAGCGCTGGGCTGGGGGTATTGGTGACACGGAGCGCTGGGGAGGTACGGCGGGGGCACTGGTGGCACTGGGCAGGCGGGGCTGGTGACACTGGGAGCACTGGGGACACCGCGAGATCGCGGCCCCACCCGACTACGCCTCCCGGCGTGCCCCGCGCTCCCTCGCCGATTGGTTGCTGGGCGACGGCCTCCTCCGGCCGCGGCACTCGGCGTAGGGCCTTGCGATTGGTGGCGGCGGCGGGCGGTGCAGCCAATGGGGCGCAGGGGGCGGGCCCGGCTCAGCCTGGTGGCGGGAAATGCAGAGCTAGGACTGAGTTGGCGCGAGAAGGTTGGGGGGGCGGCGGCGGCGCGTGGGGGGCCGGGGGGGGGGGGGGGCGGGGGTCTGGGGGGGGCCGGGATTGGGAGGGGGGGCACGGGGGGGGGACTGGGGTGAGGGGGGGGGTTGGGGGGGACCGAGGCGAAGCGGGGGGCGCGGGAGTTTAGGGGCGTCTGAGGTGAGGGGGGAGCATGTGCCGCCGGGGAGGGGGTCTGTGGTGAGGGGGAGCGCGGGGGTCTTGGGGGATCCGGGCTGGGGGGGGGGGGGGCACCGGGGTCTGGGAGTGTCTGCGGTGAGGGGGGAGCACTGGCGGCCGAGGAGGGTTTAGGGTGAGGGGTGGCACGGGGGTCTGGGGGGATCCGGGCTGGGGGGGGGCACGGGAGCTGGGAGTCGGGGGTACGGAGGGGGCTGAGGGGGGAGGGGCAGGGAGGAGGAAGGGAGCACGGGAGGCTGGGACACGGGTGGGCGAGTGGGGGGGCCGAGGGCTGGGGGGTTGCAGCCTGAGCGGGGGCAGGGGTTATCAGGAGCAGAGATGTGGGGCAGAGCAGGCCCATGGGGGGTGGGGGATGCAGGAGAGGGTTGAGTGGGTGCAGATGGAGATGTGGGGCTGGGACCCTTGCCCTGCCTGACCGGTGTCCCTGCTCCACCCGCAGCCCCCCCACCATGGCCAGCAGCAGCCCCCAGTGCCAGCCCACCATCAGCTTCCCCCGCAGGCGCAGCGCCCGCTGCCTCGCCAAGAGCACCGAGCCCACCGCCCTGCGGCTCTCCCCCTACCCCAGGGCCACGGACCCCGGCCGGGCGGCGCTGGCCACATGCTCACCCTGGACCAAAACGCCGCCCCTGAGCCCCCTGCAAGCGCCTGGGTGAGCCCTGCCCCCCCCCCCCCCCCTCCCCTGGGACCCCCCGGGATGGTGTGGGGGGGCACCCCTTCCCCAAGAGCTGCTGTGGGGCTGGGGCAGGCAACGTATCGAGCTCCATCCCATCCCTCGCACGGCTGCGTTTGGGGCTTTGCCTGGTTGCAAGACGAAAATCTGCTGGTGGGGTGGGTGACACCATGTGACAAGTGGCATCTTGCCAGCATCGGGCCCTTGGGGGCGGGGGGGGGGGAGTGGCACCATGTGACATCTGGCATCTTGCCAGGATCAGGCCCACCAGCTCGGCCACCCCGCTGATCCGTCTCTTCCGCAGGTGACGACAACCTCTGCAATGTCCCCCACGCGCTGCCCTGCTCCCCCGGCCAAGCGCAGTAAGGAGAACCAGGGGCGCCGCTTGCTCTTCAAGACCCCCCCAGCCTCCCCCCAGAAGCCCAGCAGCCCAGGGGCATCCCCGCAGAAGGGGGGGCAGGAGACCCCCCAGAGGTGCCGGCAGCCTGCCCGCACCCGGCTCTTCAGGCAGGGAGGTGAGTGTGGTCAGGGGGGCACCAGGGGGGGTCCTGGCAGCACCATGAGCCCCCCGTGACCCCCCCGCTCTCCCCGGCGCAGGCACCTGCTACCTGCAGGCGAAGCGGGTGCTGCACACAGCCATGCCCGACCGCCTCCATGCCAGGGAGAGGGAGATGGGCATCATCCGGCAATTCCTGCGGGATCACATCCGTGGGTGCCAGCCCGGCAGCCTCTACATCTCTGGAGCCCCTGGGACAGGGAAAACAGCCTGTCTGAACCGCGTCCTGCTCGACTGCAAGGTGCGCCACGCCGGGGGGTCCCGGCAACCTCTCAGGAGTGGGGCAGACCCCCGTGGGGGGGTGGGGGCAGAGGTGCCTGTTTTGGGGGGTGCTGGCGCAGCAAGCCAGTAGGGAAATGGGGCAGGGGGGGCAGCACTGCTGCAGTGCCAGCTCAGGGGAGGGGGCAGCAGTGTGGCCGGTGTGACGCTCCTGTCGCTGGCAGGATGAGCTCGCCAGGAGCAAAACCGTCGTCCTGAACTGCATGTCGCTGAGCAGCCCGCAGGCCGTCTTCCCCGCCGTGGCGCAGCAGCTGGGCCTGCCCGTGGCCACCGGCCGCGAGGGGCGTGCGGAGGCTGGAGAAGCAGCTGACGGCCGCGGGGCCCATGGTGTGAGTTCCTACCTGGGGCTGGGGGGGCCCCCGCTCGATGCCCCCAGCGTGGCCAGCTGGGAGAGGTGGCCCCCAGCAGCGGCTTTCCCCGCTCGGGGGGGCTGCGAAGGGGCTGCGGGGGTGTGGGCAGAGCCGGGGCTGATCCGGGCTCCCTGTTCCCTGCAGCCTGCTGGTGCTGGACGAGCTGGACCAGCTGGAGAACAGGGGGCAGGATGTGCTCTACACCCTCTTCGAATGGCCCCAGCTGCCCGGCTCCCGGCTTGTCCTCATGGGTGAGTGTGCGGCAGCGTGGCGCTGCCCACCCTGGCGACCCTCCCTATTTAGGGGGCTGATGGGAGGGGGGAGGGGAATTGTCATTGCAACCCCCCCTCGCCCACCCACTCCCTCCTCGGGGCACAGCCCTCCTCCCTCCCCTCCTCACCCCGCTGTGCCCACAGGGCTGGCCAACGCTCTGGACCTGACGGACCGCAGCCTGGCGCGGCTGGGGGCCTGGGTGGCTGGTGGCCCCCAGCTGCTGCACTTCCCGCCCTACACCCGGGAGCAGCTCGTCGTCATCTTGCAGGAGCGGCTGGGGCAGGTGGGGACGTGGGGGGACACACAGGGTGGGTGACAACGTGGGGTGGCTCGGCAGTGCTGATGGTGTGCGGTGCCTCGGCAGGTGGCTGGTGACCCCGTCCTGGATGCCGCCGCCATCCAGTTCTGCGCCCGCAAGGTCTCTGCAGTCACTGGGGACGCTCGCAAGGCCCTGGATATTTGCAGGTCAGTGACGGTGCTGCGGCTGGTGGCCCTTGCGAGCTCTGTGCCGTGGTGCCATGGCCGGTGGCCCCTGCAGGCTCTGTGCCAGCGGTGCCTGTGCCGGTGGTGCCACGGCCGGTGGCCCCTGCAGGCTCTGTGCCAGCGGTGCCTGTGCCTGTGGTGCTGCAGCCGGTGGCCCCTGCAGGCTCTGTGCCAGCGGTGCCTGTGCTGGTGGTGCCGCAGCCGGTGGCCCCTGCAGGCTCTGTGCCAGCGGTGCCTGTGCCGGTGGTGCCGCAGCCGGTGGCCCCTGCAGGCTCTGTGCCAGCAGTGCCCATGGCAGTGGTGCTGTGGCCGGTGGCCCGTGTGAGCTCTGTGCTGGCGGTGCCTGTGCCTGTGGTGCCATGGCCGGTGGCCCCCGTGAGCCCCGTGCCGGCGGTGCCCGTGCCAGGGCGGCCGCTCTGCCCGACGCTCAGGGCTGTCTCTCCCCAGGCGCGGCCGTGGAGGTGGTGGAGCTGGAGGTGCAGAGCCAGACCCTGCTCAAGCCGCTGCCCGGCAGTGAGTAGCTGCTGCCGGCTGCCACGCCGGCACCAAAACCCTGTGTGTGGGCACCTCCGGGCTGGGGTCCCTTTCTGGGGCACCTGCTCTGCGCTGCCACCCACCCCTATTCCTCGTCACCCCCGTATCTCCTGCAGCCCTATCTGTCCCCCACAGGTGACTCCCCCGTGTCCCCTGTCCCCAAGCGCGTGGGGCTCCCACACATCTCCCGTGTCATCTCGGAGGTGTTTGAGGACCGGCTGGTGGCGGGCGGCCGTGGGGCCCGGGATGCCTTCCCGCTGCAGCAGAAGGTGCTGCTCTGCTCCCTGCTGCTGCTCACTCCGGCGCCTGCGTGCCCAGGAGGGTGACACTGGGGAAGGTGAGTGGCAGTGGGACCCTCTCAGGGCTGGATTTGGGGATCTGGGGGTGTCCCTGGGGTCTTCCCTTTGGATGCCACGCCATGGCGTAATGCCCGCCCTGCCTTCCCCAGCTCCACGATGCCTACAGCAAGGTCTGCCAGCAGCAGCAGCTCCCTGCTGTCGACCAGGCTGAGTGTCTGTCCCTTGTCACCCTCCTGGAGTCACGCGGTGTCCTTGAGCTGAAGAGGGCCAAGGAGGCCCGGCTGGCCAAGGTACCCTGGGGGGCAGTGGGGCAGGGGTCTGGGAGTGGGGCAGGGGTCTGTCAGGTGTCTGGGAGTGGGGCAGGGGTCTGTCAGGGCTCTGGGAGCAGAGGGGGGTCCAGCAGGGGTCCGGGAGTGGGGCAGGGGTCTGGGAAGGGGGGCAGGGGTCCGGCGGGGATCCAAGAGCGGGGCAGGGATCCAAGAGCGGGGCAGGGGTCCGGCAGGGAGCCGGGAGCGGGGCAGGGGTCCGGCGGGGATCCAAGAGCGGGGCAGGGGTCCGGCGGGGATCCAAGAGCGGGGCAGGGGTCCGGCAGCACCATGCTGAGCCGCTCTCTCTCCCCCAGGTCTCCCTGAAGATGGAGGCGGCGGCGGTGGAGCACGTGCTGCAGGACGCGGTGCTGGTGGGCAGCATCATGGCCCAGGGGCTGTGCTAGCCCCCGGCAGCCCCCTCCCCACGGCCCCTCGGGGCGGGCTGGGCGGGCGCTGCCCTGGGTGGGATTTTGGCGTGTGCGTGGTTGGGCTGGGCTGTGCCGGGAGCAGGAAAATGGCTCCAAGAGGCCTCGGCCCTTGTTTGTTGACTCCTGCCCTGGGGCTCTCAGTCTGGGGCAGTTTTATTATTATTATTATTACTTTATCATTATTATGATTATTCTTTCTGCGCAGCTGGAGGTGAGGCGGGAGGCTGGCACCCACCCCAGCCCCTCCGCAGCAGTGGCCGTGGCCTTGGGGGAGCTCCTGGCCCCACTCCCACCCTGGCATGCTTGATCCCGGGATCCTGTGTTGATCCCGGGACCCGGCGTTGCTCCCTGGAGCCATGGCCGCGTTTGCCCCCGGCTCGTTCAGAGCCCTGGGACCCCCCCAGGCCCCTGGGTGCAGCAGGGAGGGTCCCAGTGTCCCCGTGCGCTCGGTCCAGGCTGTGCCCAGCCGCAGGGTGGGGTGACAGCAGGGTCCCCCCCATCTCCTGGTGTTAGTAAAGTTGTTCTGGATCAGCGCTGGCTCCTGTGTCTGCCCCCTCCCCCCTCCTTGTTCCTTTCCTGCCCCGGGGCTGCGGGCGCACAGCCCTGGTCCCCCTCTCCAGCCCCTCTGGCCTCCCGGGCTGCAGCCCCCCGGCTCTCCCCCCAGCTCCTGGCCCCAGCTCCTCCGCTCGTAATTAATAGATGCTTTGACCTAATTTTGCAGCTTGCCTGGCTGGGGGGGCCCAGGCACGCAGGGGAGCGGGGAGGGGCTGGGGCTCCAGCAGTGCCCCACAGCCCACCATCGCCCCCCACCCTGGCCATCGCCCCCCACCGTGTCACCCAGGCCCCCCAGCTGGGGCGCCGGGTGTAGGGGCAGGGTGGGGTGCCTGGGTCCCCTCTGTGCCTCAGTTTCCCCATCGTGGCTTCGGTATGTGCCAGCCCCATCGTGGCTCTGGCCCTGTGGCTTGTGGGGTGCCCCCAGTGTGGGGACATCGGCCGTGTCCTTCCCCTCGGCACCCAGTGCCAAAGCAGAGCCCGGCGAGGGGGCTGGATACCACCGCCCGACTGGGCGTCCTGGTGCAGCCTCCGGTTCCCACCCTGTGGTTTGGCACGCCGGGGCACTGGCTGGCCCTGCCGGGCCGGGGACACCGTGGGGTCGGGGCAGCAGCCGCCAGCTCCTTCCCCGGCTGCCGTTTGCCCTGGGGAGCAGTGGGGAAACTGAGGCAGGGGTGGCGCGGCAGGGCCGGGGGCAGCTGGCAGCCCCAGCCAGGCCCCGAGCGCGGCTCAGCCATCGCTGCCGCGGGGCTATTTATAGCCAGAGCTGCCATGTGTCGGACGTGTGCGGCGGCACGGAGGGGGCAGCGGGTTCAGGCCAGGCTGCGCCCACTGTTCTGTGTCCCTGTCCCCTCACCGTGCCATGGGGCTGAGCGGGGACCGTGGTGCTGCCACCCCTCACCGGGCCGTGGGGCTGAGCCAGTACCGGCATCCCCACACCTGCGGGCAGTGCTGGGCCGGGCACGGGGGTGCCAGCCCGCCCCCCCCTGCTCCCCACACCCCCCAGGCCATGGCGGCTGCATCCTGCCCTGTGCCAGCCCTGTGGCTGTGACGCAGCCCCACGGCACGAAGCCACAGCACATGGTGACGGTGGCCGGAAGGAAGCGGCTGGCAGCGTGTGTGACCGCAGTGACGTGGCGGTGACGCAGGTGGGCACCGTGGTGCCCCTGCTCCCCACATTGCCCCCCCCCCCAACCACTCCATCCCCAGCCCTCCCTGAGCCCACCGTGATGCTGGGCAAGGTGGCAGCTGTGCCAGTAGGGCAAGGGGGGCCTGTGCCAGACTGGCCAGACTGGGCGTCCCACTGGAGGGTCCCCAGTTGTGGCGCTGTCCCCAGGGTGGCGAGTGGGGAGGGGGCCAGCAGGGTGGCGCGGGGACACGGGCGTGCGGCTCCCGTCACCGTGTCAGCCCGCCGGGGCACCCACGGCCACACCCGGCCCCGACTCCGCTCTCTGCCGCAGTGGATGAAAAATCGATGGCGCAGATGGATTCAGCCGCGTGGGTGCCGGAGCTCCCGCCGGAGCCGTTCATCACTGCCCGGTGAGGGGCCGGCAGCGCCGCAGCGGGAGCCCCACGGCTCGAGGACATCACCGCTGTCCCCCAGGACACCGCGGCGGCCTCGTGCCGAAGGCGGGGGGGACCAAGGGGCTGGCAGGGCCCGCTCCGGCCCCGTGTGCCCTCACTCCCGCACACGCGTGCCGTGCCGTGCCTGGCTGTGCCGTGGGCAGCCCTTGGTGCGCGTGTCCGGCTGCGCGGCTGCCTGCGTGTGCGCGGTGGGGGCCCAGTGTCCCCTCGGCGGTGTCCCCCGCTGCCCCGGCCTCCCTGTCCTCCCCTGCACTCTCCTTACATAAGCGGGCCACGTGGCGGGCACGGCCGCCTCCCGCCGCGCCGTCACCGCCAGCACCCAGATTCCATCTGACAGCCCCTTTCTGCTCCGCTGCGCTCGCACCGGGCACCGGGGCCAGGGGTGCGGGGCAGGACCCCACATGACCCCACCATGCCAGCACCAGGCTCCGTGCTGGCTGGGGGCTGTGGGGCCTCGAGCGGATGGGGACATCGGGGACACTGGGGATGCAGCCCTGCCCCGTGGCATCTCCTGCCCACGGCCCTGGCACCCCGCTGCCCTACCGGACCTCAGCACCCTGACACCCTACTGGACCTCGGCACCCCGACGCCACCGGGCCGGGGCTGGACCCCATGGCCAGGCAGGATCCGGCCCCACGGGCAGCCCTGTGGCGGGGTGGTGTGGGGTCCCCGGTGCCCGGCGGCTGTGCCGGTGGGCCACGGAGGGGGCGGCGGGCTGGCCGCCACGCACATCTGGGAGTGATTTGGCACATTCCTCTGGGCTGAGCACATGCCGGCAGCTGGGCTTCGCTGCGGCCGGCAGCCCCGGCGTGCTGGGGAGGGGGCTGGTGGCCACACCAGGCTCTGGGTGCCCAGGCCTCGCTGCCTGTGGCATCCTGCCTCGCTCTGCTGAGCGCCACAGGGAAACTGAGGCACGGTAGCTGCCCAGTGGGCACCCAGCCCTGCCAGTGGGCACCAAGCCCTCCTGGTGGGGGTGCCGCAGAGCCTGACAGGTGTGAGGGTCCCCCAGGACCCCCCTGGGGTGGGTGTCCTCAGCACCCAGACTCCTCACACGTGTGGCACCTCCCACCCCCCTGCCCCCCCCAGCCCTCACGCCATGGGGCAGGGCTGTGCCATGGGTTAGGGGCTCCTGGGTGCCGCTGCTGGCCTCACCCCCGCCGGGGGTGGCAGGGCCTGGGTCACCTCCTGCCTCAGTTTCCCCTGGCAGCAGGCGAGGACCGGTGGAGCCGGAGATCTGCTCAGCCCTGTCCTCGCCCTGGCTCTGGGTGGTCCAGGAGCTTTGGGGGGGGGTGGCCCCAGGGGCTTTGTGGGGGGGTGGGCCCCCTCCTCTGCCCCCATGGGACCCAGCCCTGGGGCATGGGGGCTGTGCCAGGGTTGTCCCAGCACCCCAGTTCTCCTTTTTCTTCCTTTTTTTCAGAGTGAAGTTGCTTTTACCCCTCCTGTGCCCTCGGTGGGCTGCGGGTGGGTGGCCTGGGGGGTGGGGGACCCCGGGGGGGGGGGCTGGTGCTGTCACTGTGGTGGGGGTAGCTGGCAGGGGCTGGGGTGTCAGGGATGCGGACCCGTGTCCCCATCCCTGTGGGCAGTGGCTCTGCTGAGGGCAGGCAGCCAGGGACACCCCCACCACCACCACCCTGGGTACAGGCACATGGGTGACCCCCAGCCCTGCCCCTCGGTACAGCACACCCCCACCCTGCCCCCCCCGGGGCAGCGCAGGGAACCCCCAACCTGCCCCACACCCCATCCTGCTTAAGCCCCCCAGTCCTCCCCCAGCTCTGCCCCCCACCCCAGGTGAGCAACCCCACCTCACCTGGGTGCCCTCTGTTCTCCCCCCACCCCCAACAACCACCCCCCTCCACTGCCCCCATCCTTCCCCCAGGGTAGATCCCACCACCTGGGTACCCCTTGTCCTCCCACCAAGGGTAGATCCTCCCTCCTTCACATGGGTGCCCCTTGTCCTGCCCCCCTACAACCCCCTCCCACCTGGGTGCCTCCATTCCCCCCCCCCCGCCGCTGCCCTTTGTTCTCCCCCAGGATATCCCCCCCCCCCCCCTCTTTCCGCTTGGGCCACCCCTGCGTGACCCACAGAGCAAGAACGCGGTGGGCACATCGGAGAGGGGCAACTAAGCTACGTTGGTGCGGCCCCTTTAAGAGATGCCCCCCCCCCCCCCCGCGGCGGGTCCTCTCTGCGCGGCGCGCGCACCCACTTTCTCCCCTTCCGCCTTCTGGAGACTTCAAAGAGTTACAATGTAGCTCTGGCCACGCCCACGCCCACGCCCCTCCAGCCAATGGGGCACCGCCTCCGGCGGCGCCCCATTGGCTGGAGGGGCGTGGCGTGGGCGTGGCCGGCGGAAAGGGGCGTGACCTCCTCCCTCGCTCCCCCCCCCCCGCCCTCCGCCACCGCCGCCGCCGCCGCCCCGCCCGGCCCAGCCCCGGGTAAAGTTTCCCCGCGAGCACATGACTCGCAATGGCCGCGGCCGCCGCTCGTTAAGCGCCCCCCCCCCCCTTCTCCCCGTTACCCCCTCCCCCCTCCCCACCTCCTTCTCCAACCATCCCCTCAGGCCGGGCTATACCGGCACCTCCGCCGCCATGCAGCCACCACCGGGAGCTTCCCGGTTGTAAGGATCCCGGTGGGAAGTCTCCGTGAGCAGGTAACGAGTGCGCCCCCCCCCCCCCCCCCCCCCGGATCCATCCGTGGATCCCTGCTGGGAAAAGGCGGGGGGGGGAGGGATCCGTTGCGGTGGGACACAGCGCGTCGTGCCGGTGTTTGGGGGGGGGGGGTTCGCCGCGTTCGGGGGGGGGTGGGTGCTGTCCCGCCGTGCAGCCGGGATTCCCCTCACCGCCCCCCCGGTGGGTGCGGAGTGCTGGGGTGTCCCCCGCCCCGGGTGGGGCTGCTGGGGGGTCCCAGGGCTGTGGGTGCCCCCCCCCCCCCCGCGACGTCCGGGAGGCAGCGCTGGGGATCCCCCGTCGGTAAAGCGGGGGGATCCTGGGGATCCCCCTCGCTGGGACTCGGCGGGGGGGGGGGGGCGCCGCCTGGCTGGGGCTACCGGTAGCCCCGAGGGGCAGCGTTGCCCCCCCGCCGCGGCTCCGGAGCGTGCCTTTACCCCCGCCCTTCCCCGGGCTTGGCGGTGCGGGGGCCCCCCCATTACCGGTGCTGGACACCCCCCCCATTACTGGTGTTGGGTCCCCCCTCCCGGAGCCGGCTTGCTGGGTGCTCCCGCCGCACCCCCCCTCCCCCCTCCGCCCCGGGGGGCACCGCCGCCGCGGGGGCTGCAGTCCCACCCGCGGGGGGGCCCGAGCCACCGCCGCGGAGCCGGTTGCTGGTTGCGGGGAGCCCCCCCCGGATCGCCCCCCCCCATCCCCATGGGCCGCCGGTGCGCGCAGCCACGGCCCCCCCCCCTGCGGCGGGGGCGGGGGGGGGGGGGGGGGGGGGGCCGGAGCCGCTTCCCCTTTTGGGGTGCGGGGGGGGACCGGGCCTGGCGGCGGGGCCCGGCGGGTGAGCGGGGCCGGGGGGCGACGGGGCCGGGGGGCGGGAGCGGCGTCTGCGCCGTTTCCTGGCCGGCGGGCGGAGGAAGCCATCGCTCTCCGCGGCTGACAGGGCGCTGGCGGGGGCGGGGGGGGGGGCCGCTCCGGGGGGCGCCGACCACCGCCTCCCCCTCCACAGCAGACCCCCGGGGTTACTGGGACCCCTGCGGGCTGGGTTGGGGGCTGCCCCACCGGTGCTTCCCGCGGGGGGGGGGCGGGGGCAGCCCCCAGGCACGGCGGCTGAGGCAGGGAGCGGGGGGAGCCGCGGCAGAGCCCCCTGCCCGCTGTGGTGGTGGTGTCA